>NC_135867.1:2113981-2363981 GCF_031162955.1 Sander vitreus
TCATAAATACCGGTAGGTAGGAAATAGGCTGGAACAGAAACAAAAAGAAGACCAATTTGGAACAGGAAGGACAGTCTGCTGCTGATAGATGAGAGGCACAGTTCATCACAAAAAAAATCAATAGGGGAATTAATGGGGGCCCGGGGCGTTGTTGGTAAGGCTGACTGCAGAGGGTAAGAAACAGTTTTTATGGTTTAACACCAAACGGGCGAGAAAAGAAATCCCAATGCACCTCGGGAATTTGGTTTTTAAAAGGTTTTATGTTTTTGTGCCACACAAAATAGAGCCTTAAGTGTGTGTCTTGCATACTGTCACAGCCTGAGTGTGATGGGTCCCAGGAGTACAAACCTGTCAGCTTCACTCTTCTTCATGTCTTCACTTGGACAACGGCTCTGTGAGGAAACTGTCCTGCAGACATCTTCAGAGCGTCCGCGCCTTGCGAAAACACGGGAGAGGATTAGCTCGAAGTGACTGGCTTCGCTAGGAGGCTACAGTCTAGCCAAAAAGAGGGAGAACTTTATGATTTTTAAAAATGAGATTTCATTGGTAACGGCAGGCTTCTTTAAAAGCGCACGTTTTCCAGAGAAAAAAAAGTTCTACAAAGTCATAGCATGGTATGTCAAAGAAAGTGATGAAACAGTCAAAGTATAGTATGTTTAAAAAAAGATTTAAAAGTTATGGTATAGTATATTGAAAAAAAGTCATAGCATATAGCATGTCAAAGAAAGTCTGCAAGAACATGCAAACTCCATACAAAAAGGCCCAGCCTGGACAACACATTCTCACTCCTGTCTCGTAAAATACAGACGCTTGGTCAGGTGCCTTTGGCGTTGTTATTGATGCTAAAAGTCTTCTTTAGCGTCAGATCTAAACACGCTTTATCTAAACACGCTTGGTCGGGACTATTGGCGTCACTTTTGACGCAGTTAGGTTAAGGAAAAGGTCGTGGGTGGGCTTACGTTTCCATGACACGCGGGAAGAACGGGACGGTTGGGTTTAGGAAAAGAAGGAACGGACGGTTGGGTTTAGGAAAAGAAGGAACGGACGGTCGGGTTTAGGAAAAGATGAACGGACGGTCGGGTTTAGGAAAGAAGAACGGGACGGTTGGGTTTAGGAAAAGAAGAACGGGACGGTTGGGTTTAGGAAACGTGACACGCGGGACACAATCCCCGGTCTCCTGGGTGAAAGTCCTGTGTTGTTTGACCCATCCACCACCCCGACCAACCTCCCCTCTGCAGATTTTTGGCCTTTCATACTACTCGCTACCGTTGTCGCTCTTAGTGCTACGTCATCTTCAAACCCCATGAAGCTGCTGCTCTCCCTGGTGTGTTCTACAAACACGCTGAAGGGGGGCGCCCGGATAGCTCAGTTGGTAGAGCAGGCACCCGTATATAGAGGTTTACTCCTCGACGCAGCGGGTCCAGGTTCTACTCCGACCTGCAATCCTTTGCTGCGTGTCATTCCCCCCTCTCTCTCCCCTTTCATGTCTTCATCTGTCCTGTCAAAAACATAGGCCGAAAATGCCCCTTAAAAAAAAAAAAGAAATCTTTGAAGGGCACTTTTTTCGCCGCTTCAGACGCTGACAGCCACTGCCCAAACGTCCAGATTTTACGAGTTCAGAGTGAGAATGGGTTGGGTTGGCCTGGACTGGGAATGGAACCAGGATCCAAGTATGTAGTGCCTACTTGCTTGTGCCAGTTGGAGTAGTGCTAAGCACTAAGCCAACATGGCACCAAATAAAATAACAGGCATAGCTCGGGATCCCCCTCAAAAAATATTTAACATGACAACCCTTCCCCCAATAGAAGTAAAAATAACCGTTCAGGGGGTTGAAAATGTACAGAAAACAAGAACTGTGTCTACTTGTGCTACATCAGGGGATTAAAGAACACAACAGGAAGTGAAAAATAAAGATAGATTTATGTAGATTTAAACTTTGGAGCTTCTGGCTTTAACACGGTCTCATTCTCTGACAGACTTGTTGCGATGTACATGATTCTTAAAGAACCATCCCGAAAAACGTGTGATGTTTTGAACAATACAGGAGAACAATAATTTTCGTTACCACCTACGCCCTTGAAATAAGATACAATCGTCATTTTGTTAATGTTCAATTACACATCACAAAACCTTTTAAACATTTTGTAATTTGTATCGGAGGAGAGACATGTAAATTGCTTATCCATTTTTCCACCTTTTTTGTAGTCCTTGCTTATTTCTTTAATCAAAAAACTCCGGCAGGATGTAATAATGTGTCTTTCTTGTCCTCATCTATTTCATTATTGCTTTCTCTTTTGAATTTCTCATCATTATTGTCTGTTATTCTGCTCGTGAATTGAATTTAGAAGCAACGAAAACCTCCTTAGAGGAACCAATCTGAGGACAAGATATGAAAAAAAAAAAAGGACTCTGGGAATGGGTATTTTCTAAAGGTCACAGTGTCTCTGTGTTGTCGAGGGCCCAGAGCTTTCTGGCCTCTGCTGTTCATAATTTGGCCTTTAAGTTTCCTGCTCCTGATATGAGGGAGCTTGTGTATCTGCCGGTGGCTATACGGCCCGTCAAAGCCCCTTGTCAGCTCGGAGCAGCTTTGAGTGTATTTTCAAATAAAATGCCACCTGATGGCCCCAATTTCAGCAGACAAATGCCCTCAATCTCAGGTCGGAGGCCGGCTCGGTCCCACAGCACAAAGCAGCATTGACTTCTGAAATAAGCAAAAGTTTTTTATTTAATCTTTTTCCTGTTTTCCTTTCCCTCTATCTCCCCTAGATTTCACTACCTGACTGTCTCTCTCTTTACCCCTTATCCTCCAACTCTCTGAGCACAGACATGCAGAAAACATCTGGTGGAAAATGAAAGTGCTCACATTATGCTTTTTGGCGTCTTCCCTTTCCTTTATTGTGTTATATATCTTTTTTTTGTGCACATTATAGGTTTACAAAGTGAAAAAGCTCAAAGTCCACCCCAAAGGGGCTTACCATCTCCAACAGAAAACACTGTTCACAAACTGCTCCAAACAGCTCTATTGTAGTCCAGCCTTTACTTCAGAGACAAACGTGGTCACTTTGTAACGCACGTTATAATGCTCGCCTAGCTGCTAGCATGGCACGCCCTCATACTCTGCTTCTGACTGGCTAGTAGTCCTTACCTAGGTACTGTCAGGGCACGCCCTCCTACTCTGCTTCTGACTGGCTAGTAGTCCTTACCTAGGTACTGTCAGGACACGCCCTCATACTCTGCTTCTGACTGGCTAGTAGTCCTTACCTAGGTACTGTCATGGCACGCCCTCATACTCTGCTTCTGACTGGCTAGTAGTCCTTACCTAGGTACTGTCAGGGCACGCCCTCATACTCTGCTTCTGACTGGCTAGTAGTCCTTACCTAGCTACTGTCAGGGCAAGCCCTCATACTCTGCTTCTGACTGGCTAGTAGTCCTTACCTAGGTACTGTCGGGGCACGCCCTCATACTCTGCTTCTGACTGGCTAGTAGTCCTTACCTAGGTACTGTCAGGGCACGCCCTCATACTCTGCTTCTGACTGGCTAGTAGTCCTTACCTAGGTACTGTCAGGTTACTGAAGAGTTGACAATAAGTAAATATAATTCAACGGTACGGTTATCAACAAGGAAAGCTAGTCACGTCATTGTCCCCAAATCAATATCAAGATGTTTTTTTACGAACAAATGATGAGCCATGTGTAGCCTACTGTCGGCTACACATGGCTAAAGTTAAACAGCGGATGGAATGAGAGATGATCGCTGTGAAACAAACTAAGACTAGTAAGGACAGTCCAAGCATGGAGTCTATCAGCCAAGGTAGGTTTGGTAGGTGTGCCTTTTTTGCATCAATTTATGCTGCAAATGTCTTTATTTATGTAAAAGAAATTATTGTTGTCATGTATTGTTCAAAACTTCTGCATATTCAAAACATCACACGTGGGTTTTTTTTAGGAATCACGTACATCGCAACAACATATCTGTCAGAGAATGAGACCTTATTAAGCCAGAAGCTGCAAAGTTTAAATCTACATAAATATATCTTTATGTTTCACTTCCTGTTGTGTTATTTAACCGCCAGATGTGACAAAGTAGACACAGTTCCAGTTTTCGTGCATGTTTTGAGTGTATCCCCTGCAACCCCCCCCCCTGAAATCTACGCCTATGCCACCAGCTGTTGTTGAGGTGGAAAGAATCTTCTGAGAAAATCCATAGATGATTGGTGAGTGTCCCTTTAAAATACACTGAGACTAATTGGATGATTGGATGGGTCTAGGAAGTCGCTAAACTGAGCAATAATGCATTCAAAAAAAGTGTTCCTTCCTACCAAAGAAAACAACAAAAATACTGCTTTGACTTTTGTTTTCCACAAAAGTCCCTTTTGGTCCCTTATCTCCAACTGTAATCATGCAAAAGACAGGCTACAAACACACACACACACACACACACACAGATACAACTTGTGTAATGTCTATACCAATTAGTCAGCACTGTACAGATGACTGCCTCCGCCCGGCGGCCAATAAACCCCAGAGGCTCCTGGTCCATCTGCGCTTTCCGTCAGATAAGAGCATGTTTCTGCAAAGTGAAGCAGCAACACTGCTGAGTAATGGATGGGTGAATGTGTGTGTGTGTGTGTGTGTGTGTGTGTGTGTGTGTACGCCTGTCATCTTCTATTGAGGACACTGCAGTAGAGGGTGAACAGGACCATATCAAAACTGCATTCTCACTACATTTGCAGTATGTTGGAAAACAAAACCACTGCTTGCATCCAGTAGTTCATGGTGGTGGCTCACATATGCTATGGTCTTTGCTTCAGCCATTGTTGTGTTAAGAGGTTTGTCCAGAGTTATTTCATACTTTAGTATACTCAGGCGGTTCTTATGAACCATTCGTACATATAGCTACGAAAAGTAAAGCACTGCAATTCGTAAGCATTTCACATATTTTTTCGCTGCATGCACCACATTGACTGCTGCTTTATAAGAACGCTGTCGACCGCATAGGGAGGAAGTCGGGGTGGATGTTTGGGTGATAAAACACAGTGCTTTCAACCCTAATCTTAGTTAGTCATTTTGGTGTCTAAACTTAACTCCACAGCGCTGCGAATAAAGGGTCTGACTAGTCCACACAGCATTTCGGGATGGGAGAAAAATGTGCTTTGGTTCATTGGCATTTCTTTAAACCAATCATAATTGTCTTGGGTGGTGCTAAGCGCCGGACAGAGCAACGGTGCCGCTGCAAAATATCCTCGGGAAGGAACTTGTTTTGGTGGAACGTGTACGTTAAAAAGTTGTTTTTAGTCGTGCAACAGAAAACTCAAAATTGGAAAGTCTAGCTAGCTGTCTAGATTTACCCTGCAGAGATCTGAGGAGAAGTTAACCATAGTCCTCAGAAATCCACCGGAGTTTAGAACACCAACGTAAGGGACATCTGGCCGAAAAAAGAGGGACATCCGGCGGAATTTCCGGCGGCACCAGAGCAATCCCAGGAAGTGGAACGTCGTGGGTATCGACTAAAACTCAACTGACTCGGCCCCTGACTGAACCGTCATCTGGCGGTGCTCTGTCCCCGGCTCACAGTCACCTTTTGTCGGCTAAACTCAATTACAACGGCTACCCTGGAGCCGGAGTCATGTGACCAGTCGTAGATTATCATACAAATTGGTGTGCATACATTTGCATACGATATCATACAAACCCGTTTATGAGAACGCGTTGCTATAGCCCATTGGTTAGACCACAGCACCCCTATTCATTTTTTTTGTCGTGACCCTGATGTATTGTAAACCTTTAATGAAGAATATTAAAGAGACATTCACACACCATGCAGATGACAGTAGACTTTATTAAAACAATAAAGACTGTATTAAACCCATACCATTGCATGTAGCACACAGCCAAGCCAGAGAGAAAGTACCTTGATCAGCAATACTTTGACACAATCATATGAATTAACAATAACGTTTGGTGATGAAACTGTCAGGTTTAGGGAAATGGAAGACCCAGAAATGCAGAGACAGCAGGGCAGTGGTGAGCTTGAGGATTTAATAAAATAAAAAGCAAAACGACAAAAAGAGCCCTGAAGACAGCAGGCAAAATAGTTCCAAAATGTAGAGGAATCCGAAAGACCAGTAATCACAAAAAAAACTGGAACACCGAGACAAAGGGGGTCGACTACAAACTCTCAGAAACAATACAATGATCGGGGCGGCCTCTAGCTCACCCAGTAAGAGCGTGTGCCCCATGTAGGCTGAGTCCTTTGCTGCAGCGCAGCTGCCCTTTGCTACGTGTCATTCCGCCATCTCTCTCCCCCTTTCCTGTCTATCCACTGTCACTATCTAATAAAGGGAAAAGCCCCAAAAAATAATCTTTAAAAAAAAAAACAGTACAATGATCTGACAACAGACAAAGACAACACAGAGACTAAATACACAAGGTAACGAGGGTGAAACAAGGGACAGGTGACCAGGGCAGGGCAGACAATCAGAAAGGTGGGAACACACACAAGGCAGGAAGTAAAACAAGACATGACATGGGAGAAACAGAGACTACAAAATAAAACAGGAAACAGAAAACTAAGCAGAAACATGAAACAAACTAAAAACAAAAACTTGACACAGGGACGAGACATGACAGAAACCACAGTGACATGAAATGACCGATATATGATTGCGGATGTGGACAAGAGGCAGCACACTAGTCTTGTTTTAATTACATGTGTTAATCATGCGAATCTGTCTTCGATCTCAAGGCAAACATACAGTATAGACTAATGTGGAGAGTGTGAAGGATACCATAACTGGTACGCACAAAGCTAAAATGGAATGACCTTTTCAGCATCAAATCTGGGTTTGACCGTCGGAGAATATTTAATGTTTGCAGCATCTACCCATTTGATCATTTATTTCTGTCTGAATGCAGAAACATAATGTGTAATTAAAGTCTTAAGTCTAATAATGATTATGGTAAATCTGTCTCACTTATAAATTAAATTCTAAGTATAACTCTAATGTTTGGGAATAAGCTCAGTAAAGAAACAAATCGTGGGCCTATGTACCCCCCAAAGTAGCATCATTTTATTCTCATCCAACTGACTTACAGTGAAAGAATGATTGTCTTGTGCTATGGTTTTGGGAAATACTGGCCATGTGCATAAAAATATATGATGAATATATATGAATCTTTTTCTAATGAGGTCATGAATAAATGAATACACTTATAAAAAGGGGTTTACCTGAATAATAGGAGCAATGTTATTATTATTATTATTATAATTATTATTATTATTATATATTATTTAACTCCGCAGGCTCTATGAAGCCATCCATAAAATATGTAGCCAAACAACAGTAGTAATGTGATAAAGTAACCTTTCTCTCACTGTTACAACTCATCCATTTCCATTTCTTCTTAACATAAAAAAGCTGTTTCTATATGAGCACCCACAGACCCAAAAATGAATTCACACACACACACACACACACACACACAATGTGCAACAACTTCATTGCAGACTTTAAAAAAAATCACCCCATTTACATAGAAGACACAGAAGCGCTGCATTATGATGAGGACAAGAACACAATTATTAAACAGTGAGAGATAAAAAGCGAAGTAAATTGAGGGAAAAGTTGCAGACAGAAAATGTAACATTTGGAACCTGCATTTTTTCCCTTTACACACATTTGGGTTAATGAAAAAGAGTTATTTTCACATACATTAATTTGCAAAAGCAGTAAAATGAATGACCACTGCTTATTGAACTGGATAACTTGGCTGTGAAGTCATTGCCCATTCCCTTTATGACATTTTACATCCGCAACATTAGAATCTGAATCTTAGGCTACATTTACTTTACATTGCTACGTTTTGGTTTCTAAGCGGGCCAAAAGCGATCTCCGTGCAAACAAGTGTTTTTAGCTCCAGTAGAACAACTAATCTCCTTTTAAAGGTCCTATGACATGCTGATTTTTGAATGCTTTTATATAGACCTTAGTGGTCCCCTAATACTGTATCTGAAGTCTCTTTTATATAGACCTTAGTGGTCCCCTAATACTGTATCTGAAGTCTCTTTTATATAGACCTTAGTGGTCCCCTAATACTGTATCTGAAGTCTCTTTTATATAGACCTTAGTGGTCCCCTAATACTGTATCTGAAGTCTCTTTTATATAGACCTTAGTGGTCCCCTAATACTGTATCTGAAGTCTCTTTCCCTAAATTCAGCCTTGGTGCAGAAATACAGCCAATAGAGCCAGTCCCACAATGAGCTTTCCTTAGGATGTGCCATTTCTGTGTCTGTAGCTTTAAATGCTATTGAGGAGGAGAGAGGGGGGGGCAAGGTGGAGAGTGGGGGTGTGGCCTTGACCAACTGCCATGCTTCGCTCATTTGCAAGCCATGATGTCTCTCTCTCTCTCATGGGCGGGCCAAATTATCTGGGTGGGCAAAGCAGAGAAAGGGGAGGTAACCTTTCCCCTTATGATGTCATAAAGGGAAGATTCCAGATCGGCCCATCTGAGCTTTCATTTTCTCAAAGGCAGAGCAGGATACCCAGGGCTCGGTTTACACCTATCACCATTTCTAGCCACTGGAGGACCATAGGCAGGCTGGGGGAACTCATATTAATGTTAAAAAACCTCATAAAGTGACATTTTCATGCCATGGCACCTTTAAACTAACACGCCCAACCCAAAATATCTCATCAACATTCTCGTTTACTGGTAGTTGCCATGGTAACGTTAATAGCTTAGTCTCAGAGAACGAGACATCATGACCCAATCAGGAAGAGAAACGATGGCGTCAGTGTCGGTGCTGCCAAAGGTCTCTGTTTGTGGCCTTTGAGACTGCAACACAACCCCGCAGATTCCAAACCAAAACGGGTCAGAAGTGTTTCCAAATGTCTCCAGTTTAGAGGCTCTGAAGTGCCAGAGGAGTGTGAATACGAGACGTAAAACATATTTGTTTTTAAAACCAAAACGTAGCAAAGTAAATGTAGCCTTAGAATCTCAGCCTTAACTTTGGCACCTCATTTTTAGCATCAGAGTGGACAGCCTCTTTCTAGCCTTCTGGTTAATGATTGGGCTCCTGCAAGATCTCAAAGGTCAGCTGCGTGATGTGCCGCCATGCCTGTTGGATGTGTCTTGAGTCGGTAGTGCGTGCGCAGATGGCGAAGCGCAGGACAAAGCGGCCGGAGAGATGGCAGGGCACCAGGTGGATCTCTCTGCTCTCGGTGATCCTTTTGAGCAGGAGCTCAGTCAGCTGATTGGAGCCCTGAGAGGAGGGGGCAAAGACGAAATAAAGCTCACGTTGTTTGGATCCACAAAAGCCAGGATTTTGGTCTTGCCTACTAGACACTATACGTATACTATAGGTTACATATATTCATTGCCCTTATATGGGCAGGTGTGGGTGTTTATTTTTATATCCTTTTTTTCTACCTATTCAAATACTTGTTTTGTGCAGCGTGTGCACAGGCAAATGCAAACAATACTCCACACACACACAGGTGGGTTTAATTATACAACCAATACTGCACAGGTGGAGTCAATCATCCCCAATTAGCATATCAATCCCAATGGAGGGAGCCCCACCCAATCCAGATCAGGGTTAGTAAACACAAGCCCGGCTGGATGGCTCTATGCCTACAATTACTTCCTATCAGACACAAAAGCAGTGCAGAGATAGTTGGATGGATAGTTGGAGAACTGTAGAAATAGCAAGGATATTTGATGTTTAATCTCTGCACTGCTTTTGTGTCTGATAGGAAGTAATTGTAGGCATAGAGCCATCTCCTGGAGTACCAATGTTAAGTCTGTTCTCGTTCTGTAAAAAACAAAACAAAATGATTTGGGTCCATGTTTAAGTTTACATTATTATGTTTTTATTTTGTTTTATGTTGATTTCATTTTTCTGGTGGGTTTCTTTGGCCTAATTATGTAGTTTCAGTTTGTTTTATGTTTTTGTTTTATTCAATTTTAGATACTAAAAATCCTTTTTCACTGTTTATTTATGGCTGGCTTTGTGTTTACTAACCTTGATCTGGATTGGTTGTGGCTCCCTTTGTTGGGATTGATGTGCTAATTTGACTGGTTATTGGAATTTCGTAAAAAGACCACACTGGATTTATCAAGTAATCATAGTTCTATAACATTGGATGTGGTTACCTTGAGCCTGAAGCAGACCAGTCCCATGATGACCTCGGCACAGATCTCAAACCTCTTGTCTGCTCGTACCAGACTCTCAAACTCTTTGGCCAGGGCCACTTGCTGCAAAAGACAAAGTAGAATTTAAATGTGTTTTTTCTTTGCTAGGAAATAGGAAATCACTTCATCACATGCGTCCATTTCCATTTGGACATATTGTCTGAAAAGGACCAAAAACACTGTTCAAACTGTTTCAATTAAAAATAGAGAGTAAACCAAAAACAGGCTCAGGGTGAAGGGGGGGGTGAAGCATGGAGAAAGAGAGGGGGAAAGGATGGGCATGGGTTTGGAGGATGTGGCCTGGCTCCGCCCTCCTAATTACTTCCGCTCAATTTTCATTTTCCTTCAGTACACTGTCTGGGTTTGTGGTATTTTATTGGGTTTTCTCCACCCAAATCTTTGGCGGTCCAATCAGCGAACAGAGGGAGTGCCTGAGAATGATGATGTTGAGGTCGTGCGCTAGTTTGAGTTGTAGTTCAGTAATGGCGATGGAGAAAGATGCGAGCGAAGCCGTTCGGTCCGTTGTGGCAACGCTGCTGAATATCCAGAAGTTAAAGCCCGAGCAAGAACAATCTTTGCTGAGTTGTGTTGGTGGCCATGATGTTGTGGCCCTCCTCCCCACAGGGTTCGGGAACAGTTTGATTTTCCAGCTCGCTCTGTTAGTGGTGAAGGAGTTGGCTAAGGCTAGCGATGCTAAGCCGACGTCACGACCAAACGTTAGCGATTGGTTATGGCAGATTCTGAGTGGCTCTGGGCAGATCCAATAGTTTTAAACTTCAACAGAGTACCCGCCTTCAAGGAAGATAACACTCTCAATTGACGAGTGTCAATGGTCAGTGGCCAGACTCTCTTTACAAATGAAATGTACCAGAGTCTGGTAGGACCAGGCTAATGGACCAGAGTCTGGTAGGACCAGGCTAATGTACCAGAGTCTAGTAGGACCAGGCTAATGTACCAGAGTCTGGTAGGACCAGGCTATGGAGGATGGGCATTGGAGAAGAAATGTAGGAAAATGTTGCAATAAAAAGAAGATGCAAACCAGACATATGATGAAAAGGATATGCTAATAGAGGCAAAGATGAGGGCAGTGAAGGGACTTTAGTGGTATGGAGGATAAGTTGGGATGAGGCATGGGAGGGAGAAAGGGGATGGCATTTGCCATAAAGACCAGGCATATGCGATCATCAGAAGTTTGTTTTTTCCAGAAACAAAAGAGGAAGCCAGAATGCTCACTACTGTCAGCAATGTGCTAATCCTTTAGCCATTTATAACAAAATGGAATTGGATTAAGTTAATAACACAACAGGATTACCACACTGATATTGCTAATAGCAAACTGCTGTTTTTTTTTTTCTGTTTTTTTTTAAGATTTCTTTTTGGGCTTTTATTGTCTAATTTGATAAGAAATATTAAGACAGGAAAGTGGGAGAGAGAGGGGGAATGACACGCAACAAAGGTCCATGGGTCGGAATTGAACATGTGGCAGCTGCAGTTGAACAGAGTCTACACTCATCTGGACAAGCCTGCGAGCACTGTGAGAGTCATGTTCTTTGACTTCTTCAGTGCTTTCAACACCATCCGTCCGGCTCTACTGGGTGAGAAGATGAGTGCGATGCAGGTGGAGGACCCCATCGTGTCCTGGATTGTTGATTACCTGACGGGCAGACCACAGTATGTACGCCTAAAGAACTGTGTGTCTGACAGGGAGGTCAGCAACACTGGGGCTCCACAGGGGACTGTCCTCTCTCCCTTCCTCTTCACCCTCTTCACCTCGGACTTCAACTATTGCTATTGAGTCCTGCCACCTTCAGAAGTTTTCTGATGACTCAGCAATAGTGGGCTGCATAGAAAAGGGTGATGAGAATGAATACAGGACTGTTGTGGGCAACTTTGTCACTTGGAGTGAGCTGAACCATCTGCAGCTCAATGTGACAAAAACGAAGGAGCTCGTAGTGGATCTGAGGAGGGCGAAATCATCTGGGACCCCTGGGATTATTAAAGTATTTCTGATTCTGATTGTGCCGTGGTACATGGTGCTACCAGGTGAACTACCAGAGAGCCCCACAAATGGGTGGTTTTTCAAAGGCTAACACACATGTTTGTGGAATAATTCTCCATTTTCCCAAAATTGTAAACCAATACCTCACTCTTCTCTGGACAAACGACAAAGACTTTAAGCACCAAATTAAACACTATTCTGATAAATAACTTTAGCTTTGTCTTGTAATGTAGTGTTTTAAAACCAGTGCATGCCTACAAACACCACTCAGCAACATTAAGCACTGGTTAGAGAAATAAATAAATACTATTGAAAAAGTCATGGATCAACAATACCTATGAACTGACTTTAAAGGTCCCATATCATGCTCATTTTCAGGTTCATACTAGTGTTTTGTGTTTCTACTAGAACATGTTTGCATGCTTTAATGTTAAAAAAAAAAAAAAAAAACTTCTCATACTGTCTGTCTGAATATACCTGTATTCACCCTGAAATGCTCTGTTGGAGCGCCTGTCTCTTTAAGCCTCCCCTCCTGAAGAAGCCCAGTCTGCTCTGATTGGTCAGCGTTTCTGGGTCTTTGGCATCTGTATACTCTGCGTCTCTGCATTGCAGCCGGGGATTGACTGTTACGGCACTGTAGCGGCACTTTCTACCTATACATGTATGTAGTATAGTTGTGACATCACAACCGTACAGAAGTCCGGACGGCTTGTTTAAAGGCCCAATTTCTGAATACGGGCTGTGAGCATTTCTCTGTGGATTGAGGATTTTGATACTTTCACAGAATTTATGCATAACCTCGACCTGCTTCATAATCAAAAAAGACATGGATGTCTCACTTTTTACAATATGGGACCTTTAAATGAACTCTATCAGAGAGAAATTATTTGAATTTTAACCAGGAATTTAAGGGCAAAGATACATAGTGGCTCATGCAGTTGGTCTCCTACCTTCCATCAGACTTTTAACACCAAATAAAACACTAAACTGCTATATAACTTAAGCGGTTGTCTTGTAATGTGTCTCCTACCTTGCGTATATGAGCCTGCAGGCCTTGGATTCCATACATACGGAAGACAAACCACAGCTTAAGTGAGCGAAATCTTCTTCCGTGTGGAATCTGCCAATTCTGCAGACGAGAGGAGTGGTTGTAGCTTTAACCTTTTGGAGTTTTATGCTAACCAGAATTTAAAAAATTAAAATGAATGATGATTCATCTTACCCTATAATCTGTGACCAGTCCTGTTGAAAGAAAAAAACTGTTCAGAAATCATTACATTAACATTAAACATGACACGCTAATATTGTTAATTCCGCTTTTTCAAACTATTTTAGGGTCAGTGTGCCTTCTCGTCAGATCTGATAAATTATCGTACAAAAACGAAAGCAATTTCTCCTTTAAGGTTGCTGATGTATTTGGGATTGCCTTCCATTTAAGGCTACAAGTAAAGATTATTTCCATTGTCGATTAATCTGTGGATTATTTTCTCGATGAATCGATTAGTTGAAAATGGGGAAAAATGTCGATCAGTGTTTCCCAAAGCTCAACATGACGTCCTCAAATGTGTTGTTTTGTCCACAACTCAAAGATATTCAGTTTACTGTCACAGAGGAGAGAAGAAACTAGCCCTAACTTTTGTTGACCATGCAACTTTTGGTTTTTCGGAGTCAAAATTTTTCAAAAACGTCGAAAACTACGTCAAAAACGTTTTGGTTGTCTTTTTTTCAACACTTTTGATGCTTTTCCTGATGTTTTTGTCACTTTTTTTGACGTTTGTCACTTTCCGGGCGTTTTCGAAGCTTTTACGACATATTTTGTCACTGTTTCAGATGTTTTTATCGATTTTTTTCTGCCCTTTATTTTACATTTTTGTTGGGTTTTTTTCCCCACGTTTTTGAAGCTTTTTCCGACATTTTGGTCACTTTTTTTAACGTTCTTTTAACAATTTCTTTCAATTAAATTTTTCAAATGCTTTAAAATTTAATTAAACACCCAAATTCAATGAATGTAGTGAACTTATCGTTTATTTACTTGTGAAGAGCTTTGTATGGAACAATCCACATTATTTTTTTTGACAATTTGGTTGAAAGAAACCCGAATTTCTGATATAGAAACTTTTTGAAAATGGGTCAAATTTGACCCAAGGACAACAGGAGGGTTAAGGTCTAAAAGTCACCAACATAGAAAAACACACACCTGTCTGGTTGTCACACAGTCATCTTCATGCCTGTAATCATCTTGTTTAGACTACACACTACATTACATTTTAAAGGGGCGCTAAGCAGTTTTGGCAATTTCGCTTTTTGCTGGCAGGTTTCTCTATAGAGCCCCCCCTACAGCTTCAGAATAGATATTTGGCAGCTCCTATGTTTACTTGTGTCTGACTCCTCTCTCGGTCAGTCTGCCGTTTCCTCTCTGTTCCTCCGACAATGCTTTCCTAGCTTTCTGCTTCTTTTTTGCCGGCTCAGCCATGACGATAGTGTGAAAAACTCCATCGCTACCTTGTTCTTATAGCTAGCTAAGCTACTGGGACCTTGAATTTCCCCTTGGGGACCAATAAAGTATCTATCTAGCCGGTTCCTGTATGTGTGCAGTGCCGTGAAGCAATTCGTTACATCGCGAGACCTGATATCACGCAATATTTCCTAACGCTGAGGCCGCTGGCTCGCCGGCCGAAAGTTGCAAGGGTGGTTTTTCCGCTCACAGGCGCTATAGGGGGGAGCAAGACGACCACCATTCCAACCCGAAAAAAAGTCATATAACCATTCCAATGACTCCGAAGCTGTTCAGTTAAGGTAAATTAAGCTAAAAAATCTGCATAGTTCCCCTTTAAGACGTTGATACGAGGCTTCAGCAGTTATTGTTGAACGGGAAGTGTGTGGATATTGGCACACTAACCACCTTCCTCACAATGTGAACAGTAAACAACATCACAACAGTTTAACATTGTTGTCATGATAAGCAGTAGACCCCAGGTTCACCCACCCTGATCCGGGATCACTGATTCAAATACCTGACTCCTGGTGTTCGTGTTTCAGGTAGAACGGTTGATCACTGTGCTTGAAGACTCCAATGATGTCGTCTCTCTTCTTCACCCTGTTGATAGGTGTTGACAAGCAGCAACATAATCTTTACGGGACTATTTAATAATGCAAAAAAATCTTTTAGATTCACACGGTGTAAAACACCTTGAACTATGACATTTCCCTTAATACGTTTCCAGTTGAACCTTTTTGAATTTCCCTTCAGAACACAAGACAAAATAAGAGTTTACTTGCAAAATATAACGTGCAAAATAATCTTGATTACATTGTATTTTTGTGATCGTTGGGAAATCAAAATCACGATCAAAAGTTGTTTAATTGCGCAGCCCTGATGAAAAGGTTATAACAAAACTGTACTGATAATAAATTGTAACCATAAACTGTGACAAATATAGAAAAATGCATGTTTTGATAAAGTATCTGACACAGTAATAGTTATGCATGTGCCAGAAGACTAAAACAGGAAGATATCTCAATGGCAACAGGTATCATTTCAGCAGTGACTCTGGTTTAAAGCCCAGTTTTTCTCCCTATCCCCGAATAGCACAGCAGCGTCTTCACTTCCTGAGGATACTCAGGAAAAACAACATGAATGCGATGCTGCTGGTGTCCTTTTACAGACCCACCATTGAGAGCATCCTTTCATACTGCATCTCTGTGTGGTTTGTTGAATGTTTCCGCTGCAGACAAAAAGGCTCTGCAGAGAATTATCAAGATTGCAGAAATGATTGGTTGCCCCCTCCCCTCCCTGTCAGATATTGCACTCAGCCGCGCTCTCTCGAGAGCCAAGAACATCATCAAGGACATACTCATCCTGGCCACCATCTGTTTCAATTGTTACCCTCTGATAGGCGTTATAGGTCTATACAATCCAGCATCACCAGATTTAAAAATAGCTTCTTCCCAAATGCAATAGTTTCTCTAAACAAATGTAGTTAGACAAACCCAGTCACTCACTGTTAACTCCTGCACTTCGATACTTGCATTTATCTGATCATTGCTCTTTTACTGTTTTTATTCTGTTTTATATGTCCTGTAAGGATTATTTATTGTATTTATTGTATGCACCCAGTGGAGTAGCGCTCCTAATTTTGCTGTATTGTAAAGTACAATGACAATAAAAGCATTCAAATAGATAAACAGTGTAGCCAGAGCTATACCTACCGAGAAAGGTCTGGCAATGCGAGACTAGTGCTGAGTGACAGACTGAGCCAGAGGTGATGGAAAAAGGTTTTAAAAACACATGTCAAGGTTTGAAATATCTGTTTTCATCTTTTGCAGAGCATGGCTTGTTTTGTTTGCTGCTGACAGAAGGGGCAGATGGGAGGCGTAGTTCTATTTATCATGCAAATGATTGACGTGTAGATGGATATCAGTTTTAATCTTTGTGTTGTCTTCCCGTCAACCATAAACTTGTCCTTTCCGGGTCAAAATTGAAAATTAATTTTGTAGCCACTTTTTGTTGCTGTTTTTGTCACTTTCTTCAACATTTTTTTTATTTTAAATTCATGGTCAATCAACCTAATTTACATGACATTTTATCCTTAATTTTTTAGTTTAAAAAAAGCAGAAATTATGAAATATTTTGACTAATAGTTAAGATCAGACGATGTTGAGTGGATCACAGGCTGGTTTATGTCAAAGTTTAGTCAGGATAGTTGATCAAAAACATTGATAGACTAACTCTCCTTTTGTTAAACAGGTCTTTGTGTCACACAGTATATTAACATGCATAACTTACCACATTGTGGAGCAGTCAAAGTTGGTTAAAAGCCATTTGTGTGGGTTGAAGTTGAAAGAGTCTGCAAACTTTAAAAGAAACAAGAACAAAAAAAAACAGTTATCAAGACGCATTGATGCATTGAAAAACATGACAATTCATCAATTCATGATTTTATTAAATATCAGTGGCTTTCTGAAAGGTCTGCATATATTGTACTGCTGGATATTTTTAGGAAGATATAAGCCCGGAGTGAAATGAAATAACAATTAGTCATAGGAGTTCATTTTTCATGTAACATAAGCACCACAAAAATGTGTCGACCAAAACACTCACAATAATACAAATGTATTTAGCATTACTGATGCAGAAACAACCTTTTCACCAACAAAATTATCTGAACACAAGTAGGCACAATTTATTAGAAATAGAAAAGAGGAACATCCAGCCGACATCTTGCAGAGCTTAAGGAAAATAACCATTTCCTGGCAGGGTTTATTCAAAGAGAGACAACCCTTTCCTAATTTGTTCTCATCTGACTGTGGGCTGTCTTTTGTAAAATACTTTTCTGTCCCAGACGAAATGTCATTTTTATGTGGAAGATGCAAGATAATTTAATAATTATAATATGACCGCTTGGTGAACCTACTGTAGGAACCTAACTCACATCTAAACAACTATCGCTTTGTGTTGTTGGCCAGATAAAATGACAGGGAAAAGAAAAAACAGGCATTTTTTGAAGCACAAAGAGAGATCTACAATATTAGCCTGATATCAGTTCACACACAAAACGCTGTGTTAGTTGTAGTGGGTGACTTACTCTCCGACAAGCAATTAAACAATCTAGGTCATGATTATAATCATAGCGGACTCATGGAAAAAATACATTCGTTATCATCATTTTTTTGTCTTGATTAATTTATTAATGACTCAGCATCATCTGTATTAGAGAAAATAATCACTTCATCTGATGTTTAAAGTGAATAAAATAGCCTTACCATCCTACACATATTCTAAACAACAATTTTGGCTGTGTTATTTTGTTATTGTTGTTAAAATTGCTCTTGAGAAATGTTATGTTACATCTAACAACTGTTAGATGAACGTTATGACTATGGGTTGTCTTGTCGTTCACCAGCAACATGTATCCATGCAGGTGGATGCACACTTCAGGTTTTTGACCACCACGATCAAGGTTGAAATCC
This sequence comes from Sander vitreus, assembly GCF_031162955.1. NCBI lineage: Eukaryota > Metazoa > Chordata > Actinopteri > Perciformes > Percidae > Sander > Sander vitreus. The sequence continues at coordinate 2,132,145 of NC_135867.1, forward strand.
TACCATGTTCTAGTGTTCATGCACTTTATGAACGTGCATATTTGTACACACCTCAATGCCATTCAACAAAGGCCTAAATTCTGGACATATGAATGCACTCCCTGCATACGCTGCATCAATGTGCATCCACATATTTTCCTTATTACCTAGAACAGACAAGAAACATAGAGGTTAACATCTGTAAAATAAATACTTTTGTCAATCAAGATTTAAAACTATGATGCATGAATTTCAAATACTAACACATTAATCCATTAATTGAAGTTATTTTTTGCTGGGTATAATTGAAGAATCGTTAAAGCTGAATACTGAAGGAAGTTAATACTGGATATTTGGAAAACTGACTGAATGCATTCTTTTTTGTTTGTTGTTTCTCAATCACACACACTCAAGTGGAATACTTGGTTGCAGGACATTGCAGTTTCTTTCATACTCCCTGACTCCCTCTTGATTTGGATTTCCCTTCCTAGCATCCTAGTCCTTCCTAAATAATAATAAAATAACACCTTTTACAGACAAGGTCACAAAGCCTGATCTTTTCAAGGCTCCATATGTCAGTATAAAAACCTTAAAATGAATCTTGTTGATGATGATCAGTTGTAGATGCTCCAGGGATGATATGCTGAAGCATGTGAAAAAGGAATCGTAGTAGTCTAGCCGAGATGATACTGTATAAAACCGTGAATGATCATCTCTTGCTCAGACTGTGATACAACAGACCTAAGTCTTATCTGCATTGAGTTGTAAAAAGTTATTTGCCATCCAGTCCTTAATAGCCGTCAGACAATTGTGCAAAACAGTCAGTTTATCTCAGTCTCATCAGGCTTAAAATCGACATACAACAGGATATCATCAGCATAACATATAATATGAGAACAAAGTGTTTGTTGTACAGCTAATAAAGCCAACAGAGCTTTACAATCCTTTTCCTGTTGTAAAACAAAATATATATAAATATCTAGTGTGTGTTGATGCGACAGAAGACTCACATATGGGCCCCAGCTCGGTGATGTGATCAAAACCACATGAGGGTGTCGTGCCAAGGGTCGCACACAACTGAAAGACAGACAAATTACTAACACACTGAAGTGCTTTGTAACCCATGCCATTTTCTATTTTCACTCTCACAACAATGACAGTTTTAAATTCACAGTCATTGCAGCTCATGTAACATATTGCTTTTATACAAGCAGACACAGATGTCATTTTTTATTCAAACTTAGATCTGGATATCACTTTCGATACACAGACTATTCAGAACTGCAGGACTATTGCAGCCTCCTGAATATTGTTCACAGATTGTGATCTGTGGGTCCAGCTGAGACAGGAAGTATTGTCCCTAACCAGATAGACATGCATTAGGTTCAGCACTAACAATGTTATCCTTCAGCAGAAGCCTCGGGGTGTGCACAGCGGCATCACACATGTTGTATCATTGTAGCTGTTAACTCAGTGAGCGGTCGTGTAGGTGGTTGTATAAAATGTACATACATAGCAATTAATGACAGATGCGTGTAACTCACTGGAAAAATGTACAATATCTAATGTTGGACATGTATGTGTCTGTCTATGTGTGTTACCACTGTGATGGTTTGATGGATAGATGCTTTTTGTTCTTACATAGAAAGGGATGAGTCCAGCTGCTTTGTCCTCCTCCAGCATCTTCTTAAACATGCCCCCTCCGACAGCATAGTTGTCATCTGTAGGAACCTTCCTCATCAGCACTCCTCCAATCAGAGAAGCCCTCTCCACTGAGCAATGAGCCTTAGGAGGAAATATATGCAACATTTCTGAGAAAATCAATTTAAGCAAATTGTTAGATTGCAGGATTAAATCGCCTCCCGCTTTCAGTAAGAAGATCAATCTTAATGGCTAATTTCACATTCATGAATATTGAATGATTTTATATGGTGAAATTATTTGTTAGAATTTGTTAGTTAGGATGGGATAGTGTTCATGTCAAACCTTATCAAGCCTTAAACCATAAAATGTCATTTTAATGTCAAACACGATTAAACTACGGTCAGGACTTTTTTGTCAAATTTTTAGCAAATGTACTCTTTTATAAAAATAAAAAAAACTACTGGTGGAAAATAAGAGCCTGCACCGACCTCAGAGATTCAATGATCAATGATATATTTCTGATCATCTACAATAGATTACATGTACACCCGGATATATTAGAACGGTGTTCTTAAGTAGAAACAAAATACACTGCTCTCCCTGTAAAGGTCTGTGTGACCCTCAGGAGACTCCCTAACCTAATCACAGAGTCAGGTTGGTATTAAACCTGATCAGACCTAAAGCCTCTGTCTCACTAAATTACTGGAAAACTATTTCACTGTTGCTGATGTTACCTTTAATGATCTGAGTTCACATGGCCAAGTTGTTGGGTAAGACCGTCTACACAAGTCAACATATTTGCAGATAACAACCTCGCCTAGGTACCTTGAATGCCTTTTTTTAACTAAAATAGTTAAGTAATATCTGAAAATAGTAAATAATAAAACTGGATGTGTGAAGTCAGTAATAGGGATGTAACGATTACCGGTGTAACGGTAAACCACAATAAAAATGTTGACGATAACAATTACCGTTTTCATTTAAAATATCATTATCACGGTGGATTACCACGGTATGTAAACCCTGTGTTTAATCCTTCCCAGCTTTATCCGAGTCTCCTGAAGTTGCCGCGCAGGCGCACTGTGTTGCCTAAACATACGTTTCTTGAAGTTGGAATCATGGCGGAAGGAGGACATGACAGCACTCAGGACATTTGTCAGCACTCTAAGAGGACTAAGTCTGAAGCATGGGCATATTTTGGTTATTATAAGAATGCTGGAAGTGTTCCTGACAAATAAACTGTTTACATGCTGAACCCTTGTTCCTTTGATGTTAAAAGTTGCACTTTTGATAAAGTTTTGCCTATATTTTTGTAATATAATAAACACTTACACTTTTTGAAACTATTTCAGCTTGTGTAGGCCTATCAGTGCTTTCTGAACATATTGAACACAATTTTAAAAATACCGCGATTGGTCACTATAACCGTGAGGTTACATTTTCATACCGTTACATCCCTAGTCAGAAATGTGGGTAAAGTTCTGCATTAAATAGGACATACATGTACATACAATTGAAAACAAGTATCTTTTTGTTCTCACTTGCTCTGAGGTATACGCCACCAGTTTGGGGAGGATTTCAGCCTCTGATTGTCCGGGGTTGGAAGCCTGGACTTGTTGGATTGCTTTACAGCGGGCAGCAAGCACTGACATCAGGGTTGCCTCACTGGCTGTGCTCTGTTGGAGAATAAGAGGAAACTTGTAAAGCAATGCCTCTCCACTGTTGTGGATTCAAACCAAACTTGAATGTTGCCTGTATCAGTCTTGTAATGTAACTAATTGCAAATACTTTGTTACTGTACTTAAATAAAATGTTCAGGTATCTGTACTTTACTTTGTTATTTATATTTCTGAAAACTTTTACTTTTACTATGTCCTGTAAGGATTACTTATTGTATTTATTGTATGCACCCAGTGGAGAAGCACTCCTAATTTTGCTGTATTGTAAAGTACAATGACAATAAAGGCATTCAAATAGATAAACAATGTAGCCAGAGCTATACCTACCGAATAAAGGTCTGGCAATGCGAGACTAGTGCTGAGTGACAGACTGAGCCAGAGGTGATGGAAAAAGGTTTTAAAAACACATGTCAAGGTTTGAAATATCTGTTTTCATCTTTTGCAGAGCATGGCTTGTTTTGTTTGTTGTAATGTTTTACATTACATTTCCTAAATAAAATGAATACTTTTACTCCACTGCATTTCTCCTAAGCATCTTCATTACTCCTTAAGGAAGCCACAATTAAGTTCATAATCAAAGGTTTTTACTTTTACTTCTAATAATAAAGTTAATATAATATCAGAACATTAAGTTTCATACAGTAAATACCAGATATTTCAAGACGTTTACTCAAGTAATATCCTAAAAGGCGACTCTAACTTCTACCAAGTTCATTTTCTTGCAAGACACTTTTACTCAAGTATTGCTTTCAAGTACTTTATACAAGACTTGTATGACCTGTATTTACAAAAGCAAAAAAATCAAATACATGGAGTATTTCAGGAAGCAAGCAACTCTGATTTGTTACAGAAGGCTGATCTTGTGAACTTATGTAGACATGACTCAAACCATGGTTCAGAAACTGCATGGTTCAGAAACTGCATGGTCTATTCTTGTGAGTGGCTGATTTACGACAGCAGTACAGAACAAATGTACTGCTGCGCAATATTGTTTTATAGTTCTATTATATTGTTTTATATAGTGCAGTATTGATTTAATTAATAACTTGACAGCACTTAAATGTGTATTCTTAACAAGTTCATGAGTGATTCTTGTGCATTTCCTGTATTTCATCTTTATGAGGCAAAAATATTGGCTGGTAAAAAGCCTGTGTGGGTAGTGGATTTTAAAATCCAACTGCCACAGTGGCTGGTCGCCAAAAAAGTTAACTTTAGGCCCTGCATACAGTTACACACAAACCTTTTGCAAACAAACACACACACACACACACACACACACACACACACACAAACACACACACACACACACACACACACAGACTGTGCTATCAGATTGCGGACCCCATTATGTAATAAAGACGAACACATGCACACACCCGCACACACCCGAGCGTAACCTTTGATCTCACTGGTAGGAATGAGTTGATCACTTATCATTAACCAGCTTTACATGTACAGTATGTTGCCAACTGATATCTCTGATCTTTGTCACCCCCACATTTAAAATAAAAAAATTAAAATAAAACCAAGTGAGGACCTGCATGTTTATGAATGTATCACCAATCCAAAAAAGACTTCACCATGGATGAACTGATGTTGTAAATAAAGTAAACAGTTACTTATTATATCAACAGCTGATTAATATGGTTTAGGGGCACTCAGTTGTGAGTCCTAGTTCATATAAGTATAAAATTGGCTTTACAAATGTTTCAAACCATGCAAGAGTATACATGTTAGCAGATATGGCTTTGACTCCTTGGACTGCCTGCGGGGAGGCATAAAGACACAAAGACACCTACCTGAATTACACCTCCTCCTTGGCCATGAGTCCCGGCTATAAAATGCTCAGGCAGCTTCAGCATCTTCCCCAGCCAATCTAACATCACTATCTCCAGCTCTGTAATGACTGGGTTGGAAGCCTGGAAACACATACCCAAAATACAAATCTCAAAAGTTTTGTGTTTGTGTATAAATAAATAAAGTACAGAGTCAGATACAGAGACACAGCAAAGTGTTTGTTACCCAGGTGAATCCCATTCCGCCAATGGCTCCACACAACATGTCGGCCAACATGGCAGGGTAAGAGCTAGCAGTTGGAAAGTAGGCATAAAAGTATGGGCTGTGCCAGTGGGTGACCTGGAAAAACAGAAAACATGCAATACTTTAAAATAGGGATGTCACAATTCTCAAAATCCACGATTCAATTTGGCTTTAGATTTTGAGATCATGATTCGAATCAATTTTTGATTAAAATATTTATAATATTTTCCCAGCACTGATGGCAGAAGGGTTTACAACAGCAGTTTGAGTTTCTCAGAGTTTACAAGGTGCACGTGAATGCACCATGAAGTCCCGTGCCACACATGCTTTCCGTTCGTTGTCTACATAACTCACGGGGAAGGCAAACCTGTTTACACAATGCGATCGAATTCTCAGAGCATGCTTTTTTCAGTACTGTGTACTGACTTATACATCACTTTTGAGTAGTGTGGATCAACGGAAGTACATTTCCAGGATAAACCTGACGTCCCTCACCTTCAGGTCTCTGTTCCTATTCCTTCACTGCAGCATCACTGTGTATGCAGCTATCATATTGTTTGTGTCATTGTTGTGTTTTTCTAGAGAGTAATACATGAGTTACACTTTACTTGAAGGTATCTACATAAGAGTGACATGACACTGTCATGAACGTGTCATAAACATTATAAACAAGTCATAAACGTTGATGACATAATGCTTCTTTTAGTAAGTGTCATTTGGTTTTTGTCATGACAAGTTAGGGTTAGGGTTATGAGTGACATGACAGTGTCATGTCACTCATGTAGATACCTTCAAGTAAAGTGTTACCAATAAATGTTTTAAATACAAAGTTGTTGCCTTATTTCACCAAGCTGAGCTAATTTTCTCTACACTTATCTGAATGAGTTACACTGTCAGAAGAGCACAAGATAAACTGTACATCTACAACGCCATTGTGTGCATCAAAAAACCCACAAAAATATAAGCTCACCCCTGGCATTATGACCCGCTCCACATCTTTAATAACATCTTCATAATTCTCAGGCTCCAGTGGGGCTTCAGTGGGGATCAGGGAACGAAGATACCCTGGTTTCACATCGGAGTAGACCGGCCGCTGTTCGATGTTCGCCAGGTAGTTGGCCATATAGTCTACCATCTCCTTCCCTCTGCGTCGAAACTCTGCTGCATCCATGGCACCACTGGAATACAGAACAAACACATCATACCTCAACCTTTTTAATGATTTCTTACATAAAATGTGCGTAACCTTTGATCTCGCTGGTAGGAAAGAGTTGCATCATGATGCCGACTGATAACTGAACGTGGTAACGGCCACATGTATGTGTTGCATATTGTTTTTGTCATGAAAATAAATACAACTAAAATGATGCCAAGTGAGGACCTGTGTGTTTGATAATTATTACTCCAAAAAAGGCATCACCATAGATGAACTAGTCTGGCTCAACAGAATTACATTTAGCCAGTCTTATCATAGGTTAGTTTCTTTTCACTTTATGGACTGGCAGGATTAGAAAAGCTGGATAGCAAAAAACATTTCTACATCTAAAACGAGTTTAAAGTCTACTTGTATAGACTGTTATAAACTCATTCTCTCGTAATGCAACGTGCAAAAGGACATTTTCATAAAACCTTGTCGACATCGAGGTACAAATTAATGATTAAGGAAAAGATGCAGCAACATTTATGAGCCTATTTGTTAAGTGCAAAACTGGAACAAGACATACATTGTAGAATGAAGCTGTTGCAGCACTACAACAATACATTAATTAGAATTTAGCAAAACAATATTAACATACAAATTACTGGCATAGTGCATATTCAAATGCAACAACATAGTGTATGAACATTGCTCCTGGTTAGTTCCTTGTCATTCAACGTGTGTTTAACCAGCATGTGTCTTTCCCTTGTTGAGAAGTAGAGCCCTTAACCTTGTCTTAAATAGGATTAGACATGTTTGTGTGTGCATGTGCGTGCATACTTACATTTTCAAATGAGAGTTTCAGATGGTGGATCTTCTCCTCTTCTTTAGTGTCCACAAACAAACGAGAGCGAGCGAGACAGACAGGCAGGTGGTGAGTGTAATTGTGTGTGTAAGCAGGACAAGAGACATTTGCTCCTTTTATCTTGTCACTAACCACCCCCACTACACCATCAGCAGCTGGGCCAGCCAATGGGAACAGGGCTCATGGCTAATACAAGAAATTATTTCTTTATTACTTTTTTGTTAAACTTTTGTATGTTGTAATAAGTTGAAAATATCTCGTTAAAACGTGAAAACATCTTGTAAAAACATGAAAATATCGTGTTATACACGAAAATATTGTGTTATACAAGAAAATATTATGTTATACAAGAAAATATCTTGTTATAACGTGAAAATATCTTGTAAAAACATGAAAATATCGTTGTTATACAAGAAAATAACTTATTATAATGTAAAAATATCTTGTTAAAACATGAAAATCTTGTTAAAACATGACAATATCGTGTTATACAAGAAAATATCTTGTTATAACGTGAAAATATCTTGTAAAACATGAAAATATTATGTTATACAAGAAAATATCTTGTTATAACCTGAAAATATCTTGTTAAAACGTGAAAAAACAACTTGTTTTAACAATAAACTTTTCACGTAATATGGTACGTTTTTAGTGTCCACAAACAAACGAGAGCGAGACAGACAGGCAGGTGGTTTATTTTTTGGCGTGGCAGCAATACCCTTCCGTATACATAGACATATTGCAAGTACATGCAAAACTAACATACAATTACTGGAATCCAAATCCAGCACCTTGGTCAAGAGTCACCGGTTTGATAAAACATTTATTTTCCTGAGAGGATTTCATGAGAAGTCACATAAATAATTGATTAAAAATAAGAAACCCAGCTCATATCCTCTCTGTTGGCCCAGCAGCATCTCTCTGCAGTGGGAGCCATGGTGGAGTTGGTTACATGAAGTGAATTATGTATCGCCTCATTCCAAGCATGAGCTCACCAAGCAACAAGGCAAGAAAACATGCTACCAGTGTTGGGAATTCACTGGAGGAAAGATTCAAATACTCTGGCCTTTGTTGTTCATGACGGGTGAAATTGTGCATAGAAAATATTTTGAACATAAGTGTGTGTGCTTCACAACCTTTGCCACCACACACACGTACACACACCGGGATGAAAGAATGGGAATGTTGTGATGCTTCCTTTCATTTATTTTTAATGTCAGTTGTCGGTCAACGCGCCGGGGCGGCCCAGCGGAGGCCCAGATCGAGAAACAAATAGAAATCAGAAGCTAGTTGTGTGGGGAGCGCCTCAGGGTGTTATTCATTTCCTTTTAACTTTTCCATTGTTTTTCTCTCTCTCACTCTCCCTGTCTTTCCGTGGTGCCAGTGTGCTGTCACAAAATGGTGTTAGCTCCCAAATGAAATCTTCGGCACAAACAGCACAGAGCAGGCCTGCCTGCTGGCCGCCACTGGATGCTTTGCCCTTGAGAAAAACTAATCCAGACACAAAACACTTTATTAGCTCTTTGGACAGCCTCCAACAAAGCCAAACACCTCTTTTTTTCCCCCAGAAAAAAAACCTCACAGTCTTAATCTGTCTGACAGAGATCTGTTTTTAAACTGTTTTCTATGGTTTTATATACAGTGTGATATGCAGTGTGGGTTACTGCACATTATTTGAATATTGCCCAATAGTGGTGATCATATTCAATGAGGTATAGATATTGGACAATGAGAGTAATGATATTGCACAGTATACAGGTATTGCACAGTAATGTAATTGCACCAAAGTCAGAATAACAAGAGAAACACGAAAACATCTCATTTTTTTTATTTGAAATGCAAACATTTTTGGAAGTGAAAAGACACTTTCCACAAATTCATTAGAAACAACCAAATTCAATCTCTTCACTCATACCTTTGGGAATAGGGGTGGGAATCAGGGGTGTCGGACTTGGGGGAAAAAAGGGGACTGTGTACCCAGGGCCCTCATGTGAGGAGGGTCCAAAAAGATGCTAGAATGAATAGCTGTGGATGCGGGGAGGGGCCCATAGAGAATGCCTTTCTACAGGGCCCAGAATTTTGTGCTACACCCCTGGTACAGGGTACCTCACGATATGATACACATTATCTGCCATAATCTAAATATTACTAGATAATCCTATCATGATACATCACAATATCGGTCTAACAATGAATACAAACGCCTATGAAAAGGTTAAGTGCAGGTTTTCTCTCTTTATTTACTGCAAGTCCAAACTGATAGAAAACAGCACATTTCTGCAGCTATGGGTCCAGACTTTGGACTTAAACATGGCTGGGGCATCTGTTATTTTCCTCAAACTGCTGTCCGCCATCCCGTTTAAAACCTCTTCCACTTCAGCTAGTTCACTTCTGTTCAAGTGTTCCTCATTCATGTGTTGAGCGCCACCTCGAGGAGCCATGAAGTAGCCACACTGGGAGCAGGGAAATCTAGTCAGAGTGCCTTATTTTATTTATTTCAATATCATATCAGAATATATTTTAATAATATATTTGGTGCCAGCGTATCAATTCTCATATCGCACAAAGGACAACAATACATTGCGGTAGCAATATTTTTTCCCACCCCTAATTAGGATTAGGAATGAGGGTGTTAACTCTCATGTTGTCTTCCCGTAGACCATGCAACTTTTAGTTTTTCTGGGTCAAAATTTAAAGTTAAAGCCACTTTTGTCACTTTTGCCGAAGTTCTTTGTCGATTTTTTGGGACATTTTTGTTGTTGTTTTGAACAAGTTTTTGAAGCTTTCTCCAACATTTTTTTTGATGTTTTCTCACTTTTCCCGAAGTTCTTTGTCACTTTTTCCATTTGATTTTTTTCTGCAGTTTTTTTGGGCCGTTTTGCTTGTTTTTTTTCCCTACATTTCTGTCACCTTTTTTCAGTGTTCTTTAATCGATTTTTTTCTTCTTCAAATGCTATAAAATTAAACACCCAAATTCAATGAAAGTAGTGAACTGATCAGTTATTTAAGTTGTGAAGAGCGTTGTATAGAACCATCCACGTTATTTTATTTATTTGTGCATTTATTGCGTTATTTTATTATTTTATTTTATTTAATTTGACATTAGGGGTTTCGTTAGCTGCGACTGTCCCTTCAATCCTATGTGTACAGATCGCGGCTAGTTAGCTTCATTTTCGACGTAATTCAAGTATATTTACAGTTTGAATTTCGTCACGCTACTTATATAACATCTACCCCAAGGTCTTATAAAGCTAACAATGGTGTCCGATTTCAATTTAATGCATTTTTGTGAATTTCAGAGGAATTCTAAGAGGAGGCTAGCTAGCTCTCATTGATAGAGCTCCATCCAGCCGCAGGCTCTACCAATGAGACTCGCGGACAAGAGGCGTTTATTTCCCCGATCGTTACGAGTTCGGAGTGAGAACGGGTCGGCCACATCCTCCATCTCCTCCATCTCCTCCTGGGAATAGTTCATCTGGGCTTTCCATACAATAAGAGACAGAAATGGCCAGGGAACTTTTTGGGACTCCAACAGCCAAATACTATCTGTTCACTGTGTTCTGGGTCTTACCCTGGGTCTCCTGCTAGTTGGATTTGTCCAGAATACCTCCTCAGGGTAGTTGAACCACCTAAACCGTTCTACTCTGAGCTTCTATCTTCTCATAACCAGTGAAGGAAGACAATATTGGATCCTGTTTCTTTGTTATTATAGCTGGATTGGCCCTGTATGTAGGTATAGATCAGCAGAACAGCAGACCTGCATTTAAACCCTATACCTTCCTGTTCTGCTTCGCTTAACGCTTTGTTCAAGAACACAAATCATGGGTGCTATCCTGCAGCTCCCATGGGTGCTGAGCAGCACTTACTGTCTGCACTAGCTGGACATATTTAAACTTTAAATGTAGACTAAAAACCTACTTATTCAGTCTTATAATTTTATAGTTTTAGTGTTTATGCTTATTTTAGTGTCTTAAAGTGCCCATATTATGCAAATTTTTTTGTTGTACTGCACATTGGTGCAGCTCCTTTTTTCACCCTGTGTGTTGAGCTCTCTGTTTTAGCTACAGAGTGAGACATCTCACTTCTGTTCATCTTTGTTGGGAGTCACACATGCGCAGTAGCTAGATAAGGACTACTAGCTAGAAGCTAGTGCTGCTAGCGCTTAGCGGTTAGCCACCTCGTTCTCAATGGCAAAATCCTGCTACAACACACACAGGTTCACCCTAATCTACAAAAGAAATTGTATAGAACTACTTAGAAGAAGTCTCCCGGCTAATCCTGCCTTGTACTGACCGAAGTTGGAGAAACAGCTAGCTGATGTGGTATTAGCTAAAGTGGTTAGCACACACCAAATGTTTCGGCCGATGACGTAGACAGCCCTGCCGATGTTGACAAGCTCACCCGGAGACTGAAGGCAGGAGACATTCAGAAACCGTTTCTCACTCAGAACAGCATGGATGGGTTTATTTTCCAAGTTTGTATGCGTTTGGAAGCACCAGAGACACAAAATAACTCCCCAAATCCCAGGAAAAATGTTTTTGTTTTCATAATATGGGCAATTTAATAGACAGTTTTATTTATTGATTTTTATAACGATTTGTATTTATTTTATAATAATTAATATTGTTGTGAACATTTAACTGTTTTTTTTATTTTGAACTATCCATATTTCATCCATATTTTTCTTAGTGTGCTTTGGTCTCTAAATCCACTTTTTCATTCATCTCTGTTTTTGTCGGCTATTGTTCAATCAATGTTCAGCGCTCTGAATTGCATTTTGTTATGTTTTAAAGGCGCTATATAAATTGATTGTCATTGATCGACTGGCTGACATCCCTGCAGAGGAAACAAGAGAAAAGTATGCCGTTACTATTAGGTGTAGAAACTCAAATGAGAAGAGACACTACTGACAGCAGATACGTGAGAATTGAAATGATTCATCCATTCATTCACTGAACCTTTATTTATGCTCGAGAGAGTGTCATTGAGGGGCGACCCTCATGAACAATGACATGGACTCAATTACAAAGTAAAAGAAAGGAAAACAAGAACAAGAAAAAAAAATAAAACCCAAAAAATGAACATAACATCAACACAGACAAGGAAGCAACACCATCATAAGAGCAATAGAAAGCAACTAAAACTTTCAGAATTAATAATTAAATAAATAAATGGTAACACTTTACTTGAAGGTATCTACATAAGAGTGACATGACACTGTCATGAACACATGAACCATAACCCTAACCATAACTTGTCATGACAAAAACCGAATGACACTTATTAAAAGAAGCGTTATATCATAAACGTTTATGACTTGTTTATAATGTTTGACACATTCTTATGTAGATACCTTCAAGTAAAGTGTAACCAAATAAAGTAGGACAACCAGGGTGTAAAATACAATTATGTAACGCAATTACGAGTAGAAGTTTGCAGGTCTAAAATCAGATTTCTAAAATGTCCAAAAGCCACAACAAGTGAAGATTGATGAAGAAGAAATTATGAAGCTTTAATAAACACTGTTGGCAGGTAATTGGATTGAGCAAGTATGGAGCCAGGTGGTAAATGTCATTTGGATGAAAAACTTTGATCATGGGGAGACAAACGCAATCCAGCAGGCCTTCTGTCTCCACGCTCTCAGGATACATACAATCACTCATAGGCGCTGATTTATGTTTTCCTCCGTGGGTGCTCACGGGCACACGCCCCTTAAAAAAAAAAAAAATGGAAATGGACAGCGAACACACACGCCTATTACGGTAACTTGATAATAAAGCTGTATCTTTCAACTCAGGACAGCGCCACTTCTCACAAACACAGATAGGATTGGAGATGAGAAGTTTAACTGACACAGAGGGGAGTCACGTGGCGTTTTCATCCGAGAGACGCTGTGATTGGTGGATGGCATATGGAGCAGGGGACTGACAGTGACATAACCAATCACACCATGACAGACGCTCCACTTAGCACCAACTGCAATGTTTAATTTTAAAGGTCCCATGACATGGTGTTCTTTGGATGCTTTTATATAGACCTTAGTGGTCCCCTAATACTGTATCTGAAGTCTCTTTTATATAGACCTTAGTGGTCCCCTAATACTGTATCTGAAGTCTCTTTTATATAGACCTTAGTGGTCCCCTATTACTGTATCTGAAGTCTCTTTTATATAGGCCTTAGTGGTCCCCTAATACTGTATCTGAAGTCTCTTTTATATAGACCTTAGTGGTCCCCTAATACTGTATCTGAAGTCTCTTTATATAGACCTTAGTGGTCCCCTAATACTGTATCTGAAGTCTCTTTATATAGGCCTTAGTGGTCCCCTAATACTGTATCTGAAGTCTCTTTTATATAGACCTTAGTGGTCCCCTAATACTGTATCTGAAGTCTCTTTTATATAGACCTTAGTGGTCCCCTAATACTGTATCTGAAGTCTCTTTTATAGGTTTTATAGGTTTAAAGGTTCCCACACTTTCTTTTTCATAAATTTATATCAGATTTTATCCCCCTAACCCTAAAAAATGTTGTGGAGGATAGGGCTTAAATTTAACGGAAATGTAGGAAGACAAGACCTAATTTTGAAAATGTCCTAAAAATGTGGGAACATAGGGCTGTGGGAACATGGAGCCTAATTTTCAGTGAAAAAAAAAAAGTGGGAACATAGGGCTGACCCCTTGATATGTACCCCATGCTCTGCATTTTATCTGCACTGGGTGTCACTGTTGCATTACATCTGATTCCTCCTGCTCCACACTGTATGTCAGAGGCTTCAGCAGCAGCAGCAGCTCAAAGAGCGTCACATTTCACAGGACGCGTTCCCTTAACATGTCTGCAAACTCGTCCAACGGATCACATCCCACATGAAACCAGAGACAAAGAAACCAATCAGGCACAATCCCGCCGGGGTATGTGCGCCGCATGTCTGTCAATTCATCAAGACGAATTTCAATATTTCAATCTGTCATGCATGCTGCAGCGCTCAGCTTGGAGCCGAGCCGTGCAGGTGTGCAGCAGGCTGAGAAATAAAGTGCTATTAAAGACTGTTACAGTAAAATTGCCTTTCTGTAATTCTGATACTGTGTGTGTGCAGTCCAATATTTCATTACAGATGTACAATAGTAAATCAAAATGTCCAGGCACACGGCCCTGAACGACAAGCACCACTGCATTTGCATTGATGCCAAACCCCCACAGTGATTCCCTCTCCACACAAAGCCATCTAAAGCTGAATCAAAGTCATGTGAAATTTTGCAGAGTGATTTAGGCATAAAGTAAAAAAAAAAAAATAAAGATAAAAGTTTGAAGCAGTTGTTCCACCTCACCTCCACCAGGCTTCCTTCTGGAAACAGTTTTTGCATCAACACACAACAGAAGACACTAAAGAGAGGCGTCCCTCCCCTTCCAGTGGACTCCAATTCGACCCTATTTCGGAACAAATGTGTATGGTAATGAGTGGGGAGAAACTTATTCATTTTTGATCCTGTTTGAATTGAGCCATGAATTACACATATGATGTTCTTCCGTTTAAAAGAAAGTCTCAGTTTGCCGTAAAACTGTATGAAGGTCTTTTCAGACGCTAAGCGACACTTTGTCTGCGTAGTCGCTTGGATTCAGGGTATCTGAAGTCTCTTTTATATAGACCTTAGTGGTCCCCTAATACTGTATCTGAAGTCTCTTTTATATAGGCCTTAGTGGTCCCCTAATACTGTATCTGAAGTCTCTTTTATATAGGCCTTAGTGGTCCCCTAATACTGTATCTGAAGTCTCTTTTATATAGACCTTAGTGGTCCCCTAATACTGTATCTGAAGTCTCTTTTATATAGACCTTAGTGGTCCCCTAATACTGTATCTGAAGTCTCTTTTATATAGGCCTTAGTGGTCCCCTAATACTGTATCTGAAGTCTCTTTTATATAGGCCTTAGTGGTCCCCTAATACTGTATCTGAAGTCTCTTTTATATAGACCTTAGTGGTCCCCTAATACTGTATCTGAAGTCTCTTTTATATAGGCCTTAGTGGTCCCCTAATACTGTATCTGAAGACTCTTTTATATAGACCTTAGTGGTCCCCTAATACTGTATCTGAAGTCTCTTTTATATAGACCTTAGTGGTCCCCTAATACTGTATCTGAAGTCTCTTTTATATAGGCCTTAGTGGTCCCCTAATACTGTATCTGAAGTCTCTTTTATATAGGCCTTAGTGGTCCCCTAATACTGTATCTGAAGTCTCTTTTATATAGACCTTAGTGGTCCCCTAATACTGTATCTGAAGTCTCTTTTATATAGGCCTTAGTGGTCCCCTAATTCTCTGGGCGGGCAAAACAGAGAAAGGGGAGGTAACCTTTCCCCTTATGACGTCATAAAGGGAAGATTCCAGATCGGCCCATCTGAGCTTTCATTTTCTCAAAGGCAGAGCAGGATACCCAGGGCTCGGTTTACACCTATCACCATTTCTAGCCACTGGGGGACCATAGGCAGGCTGGGGGAACTCATATTAATGTTAAAAAACCTCATGAAGTGACATTTTCATGCCATGGGACCTTTAAAAAAACTAAAGCAAAATGTGATCCATTGATACTGCCTTCACAAACACAAATAGTAAATTCCACGTTGTTCTCTGCAACACTTTTATCTAAAGTCAATAGACAAATGTGGAGTGTGAAGTGAAAGCAGGTCTTTAAAGGCACAATCCCCGATCCAGATGTAACAAAAGACCCGCGCCAAATCAGATAGAACTAACAAATAAAGAGCAGCTGAAACAAGTAATCTTTCCTCTTTAAATATATAATTTGACAGCTGATGAGGCCATCACAGCTGTGTGCTGTGATGCACTCCCTCCAGCCAATCAGAGTTGAATGTTCTTAGTGGTCATAAATCGGTCCGGATTCAAATCAGCTCTTTAAATGTGATGTACACAGTCTGTTTGTGAGCTAATTCCGTCCAGATTTTCACTCTGTATTTACAGCGTTGTCAGAGTGGCAGCTGCACCTTCTCTGTCACTGGAATTAGGTCCAAAGTCAAAGGAGCTCATGTTTGTTTCTTGCTGTTGCTGCGGGGAAAGTCACCTGATGCCCGACAACGCTGGAGATCAAAAACTCTACGGTCATAAAACGGCCCATAAACACAGAAATAATCAAGGGAGGACGAGGCGTGTGTGTGTGTTTCTGCAGAGAATATACTGAATGTGTGTGTGTGTGTGTGTGTGTGTGAAGTCCTGTTGGAACATAATTGCCCACTCCCTGCCTTAAATTCACTAAAGCTAAACTCTGTGCTGAGCCAAACCTTCTTTATTAACAAGGAACATTGCACCTCTATCCAGTTAATGAAATATTGATTTGGAAATTGTATTGTAAGACGACGGAAGGCTTTTAAAGTGCTTAGTGCCTTTGCTCGGAGCCGACTTCATCAATTATTATTTTTTAATGGTATTATTTGAAAACGCTCCTAAAGCAAAGAGCCGCTTTCCCCGGGCTTGGCGTGCACTGTGTCCGTGATTAGCTTCATATTTCCGTACCGAGGGAAGTCGGGGCCCCCGAATGGCTGCATGTTTTTTTTAATGAAAGATGTTGGCATCAAACTGAGTTTCATAATAACGACGACAGTGGGACATTGCTGATTTAATGATGTGTTTGTTCCTATGCCAGTCAAGCTGCAAAAAGAGAAACAAAACATTAAAAAAAGAACGGAATTAGTCATATTTCCAAATGTAGTTCACAATCGTCGACTCAGTATAATGGGATTGTATGTCTCTGGTGTCCGAGCTGGGCCAATTTTGAGAACCTCATGAATCAAAAATTACAAAAAATTGAATGTGTCTGCAGTGTAGTATCCATCTGTACAGTACAGATAAGAAACTAATCCAAAACCAAAATGGAAACCGCTTGGTGCCTGAATTTGGTTATTTTGGTATCTGTGTTGAGCAGCAGACTTTGGTGGACCTCATGACTCAAACTGTGAGAGAAAACTAACCATTGGAGTGGATAAAAAGCCAATAATGTTTACAACAAAACAAACACACAGTACTGCACTATTTACTTCTATTGTACTCGAGTGGCGCCAATAAGATATCTATCAGAAAGATAACATCTCACAATTTTGTTTGTTGCCTACAAACTACAGTATATACATGAAGTACTCAGAAACATAGGTCATTCTATGATTAGGGTTAAATTATTCGAAAGTGCTACTTACCTGGCAATAAATCTTTTTCTGATTCTGAAATGACCATATGCTTGAACAAATACTTTGCTTAAAGGTGCAGTAGGTAAGCCTTGTAAAACTAACTTGCAGATGATGTTGTATCACACACAAACACCCCAAAAATGGCACTGAAAAGGCACATACCTACCTTGATGAGTACCTGCCAGCATGGATTAAGTATTTATGCAAGACATTTTGTTGAAGTAAAACAGCTTTGTGGCCCGTGTTGATGAGAGATGTGCGGATGAAGCCTCTCCCTCCCCCTGCCTGATGTGCTGCCGCGATGATGCCTGCTTCCTACAGCTACTCTGAACCATCAAACGAGGCTTTACTAAATGTGTGAAAGAAATTAATATGTAGCCTTTAAAAATAAAAAATAAACTCCACTGTGGTGTGAAATATTGCAACATTAACCATTGTGTTGTCTTGTCGACCACGCACATGTTGTCCTCCCGGGTCAAACGCTTGACGTTTTTGTCGCTTTTTTTCACCAGCACCACTAGTTTTAAACTTAACCTTGGAATTCATTGTCAATAAACCTAGTTTCTGAGTCAAACATTATTTTGACTAATAGTTAAGATCAGAGGAACATATGTTGATGGATAATCACAGACGTAAAGTTTAGTCAGGATAATGTCTTGACCCTAACCCTAATTCTAGCCCCTAATGACACACCAACCCGACGGTCAACCGTGATTGGTTTAAAGAAATGCCAATAAACCAGAGCATGTTTTCTCCCATCCTGGAATGGTGTATGGACTAGCCAGACCTTCCTCCGCAGCACTGTGGAGGAAGGTCTGGCAAAGCGAGACTACAGTTTACATGACCAAAGCGGGTACAGAGTGGCAACTGAGCAGCTTCCCAGTCATTGGCTAGGCTTTAGTGACTCTGGGAGCCCCAGTGTGTGGATTAGCAGGAGGCCATCATGGGTTATTACACACAGTCCATCAGAGCCGTTTGCATTCAGCCGACCAGTAACACACGTCCAGACTAATCAACACCATGGGCTGCAACTCACGCTTCACTCAGCTCCAACAACGCTTCACTCAATTGAAATGCACAACCCTATTCACACTCCAGTACACTTAGCCCAGCCTCTGTTTTCGCTTCATGCCCTAGCAGCCTTCCACCATTTATTTACCATTGCAGTGCATGCTTTAATCAAATTTTGTCCACTCAGAACAATTGGCTTCTTTGCAGTGACACACAAAATACTAAAGACAGAATGATGAACAGCAGCGAGCAAACTTTTTGGTATTGAAAAAACGTTGCTGTGACAGCTGTGACATTATTTATATTGTTTTTGGTAAAAATCTGGACCCAAATCTTTTTTCTTGCATCAGATGAAACTGAAAAGTGTGTAAGTGTAAATTTTTTTCTGTACTCATCTGGTTGAACTTTCCACATGGTATATATTCTATTAGGCTATGTACACACTTGCCGTCATTTTTTAAGCTGCCAGAGTCTGTTTTTACATTATAATCCTATGGAGTAACCAGCGCAAACGTTTATTTTTTTCTGCAGCTGCAAAAAACAGTGGCCGCGGGTCTGACTCCAACCTACGGCCCTTTGCTGCATGTCATTCACCCTCTCCCTCCCCTTTCATGTCTTCAGCTGTCCTATAAGAATAATGGCCTAAAATGCCCTACATCAAGTGCTTTTTTTTTTTTTTACAGTCGACCAATGACAAGCAGAGTAGCCAGACCTGTCGTTTCCATAACAACAAGAAAAAATGGAGTCGGAGCACAGCGAGTTATATGATATGACTGGGTGCTCCCTGAACAGGGAAATCACTTTGTTTTATGTAACCTTAGTAGCACCACTCTCTCTCTCTCTGTTCTTTCTCTAGCTCGCTCCACCACTTTGTTTTAGCTAACGTTAGCACCTCTAGGATACTATAGTAGCAGTAGCTGTTCTTATAGCAACAAAAGACGCTCTCAGCTGGTTTTTGGAACCCAATTGCTGCTAGCTTCTCTAATTTTTATTTATTTTTTACTACAAAAGCGCCCGAGTCAACTTTTTCTTGTCAAAAAAGACACCAAGTGTGAACATAGCCTTAGGCTATGTTTATTATTATTAGTGTGTGAAATGCGATCCACCAAGTCCGCGCGCCTGCGTAGAACCTTCCTTCTACTTGTCTCCCTCTCCTCCTCCTCTCTCCCTCTCCTCTCCCTAGTAGCGCGAAGCGAACAACAAAAGCTGACAATTTTCTGGACAGACGAGGAGGTGGAGTCACAGACACACACACACACACACACACACACACACACTCGCACAGTGCGTTTTTACCCTTTAGACGGGAACGCGACGGTGGAGCATTTTTAAGATTTCCACTTTGGAGGGCGTTTTTAAGCCTCAAAAATGCCGTCGCCGTCTAAACGAAAGGCACATCTGATAAAATATTTTGTCGTTTTCACCCGCAGGCATATTCGTGTAAACAGGGCCTTAGTTGACATTTTGGGCACCAGGTATAGAATGTATTGTATGAGTGGTATGTCTGTGTTTTTGTGTCTTCGCTTTCTTTAAGAAAAAAAAAATACTGTCTCTTTTATATTTATTCATTCACCTGTTTTGCACTTTTGCTTATGTTTTGCACTGAAAGGACTGCATCCAATTCCGTTGTGCATGTACAATGACAATAAAGACTATTTTAACCTTTGTGTTGTCCTTTGAGTCCAAAGGACCTTTGTCCATTTTGTACTCACCACACTTTCCACATGATATATGATCTTTCAGGTGATATTTCAGTAACTAGGTATAGATAGATCCAGTGCAGGATTTAGTTGTTGCACTGGTTTTCAGTGTTCTGTGTTGTTGTTGCACAGGTTTCTTCATCAGTGAACACAGTCGCATCTCTCTGGAATCCAGAATGAAGGTAAAGAATGTAGATTTAATTGTACCACTTCTGCTGCCATTGTTGGTGGTGAGGGAATTAGAGAGACAGCTACAAATGTTCCTCTAATTCCAACAACTTTCTCCAACTCTGCAGGCTGTATGTGTGTGTGCTCTCACCTACAGGACCACCACCGACCTCCTGGATGTTCACAAGAGCCCGATGGAGAACCAGATGTTGTTGTGTTGCTACTGCAGAGTCACTCACATTTGCATTCATCATTATCCCAACATCCTCACCTCCACTCCTCTTAGACAATCAAACATATGGGCTGCCTTGTCTGCCACTGTGCCAGCAACAAATGCGACGCCCGCCCCGCAGTTCATCTAGGTCCCACATGATGAAACAGCCCGAGCCGCTGATCTCCCTCTAATTTAATGATAACTATCACCTGTTCTCCGCACGCGGCACCCCACTCTAGATGGGGTGTGAGTAATAGGCCTGTGCCTTTTGCTTGATTAATTTGATTGCAACATTTTTCACTGTCCCCTCTCCAGTGATTGCTCTGGCACTACAGGTGCTGGGTTTCATTAATTACGTCCTTAATTGGTTTGGAAATGTTGCAGGCAAGTTTGTTTTGGGGAAAGGTGGTGGTTTGTTGCGAGTGGCAAAACATCTCAGCGTGCTTCTCCCACTTAAAAAGATAAATGAACCTCATCTTTTTTAGCAGATTGTGGCGAAGATTCCAGGAGGCATCAAAACTCAAGGACAATAAGCTGCTGAGACTGCTGGGTGTAAAATGGAGAAGTCTGGAAACTAATATACATTCTTGTCCACTCTTGTACTCCGTGATGTGTTTGATGTATTATCTAATGGCTGCAATATGACTCCAAATAACAGAATGCTGACATGTAAAGACCACAGGAGTTTACCTGCCGACTGGGGATTCATTTGGTGGTGATCGATTGTTACTGATTGCAACTCCAGCATGTTTTCCAGAGGTAACAGCTGTAAAAAAAAAAATACACAGCTGTGTGTTTAGCATCAAACATAAATTGTATCTCTGTACGGATGCCTATTTGTTTGGGATGTTTGTTGTGTGGGGGGGGCAACAGGGGTCAGCGGGAAACGATGTGTGATACCCCTGAGGGACGGCTACAATGTACAAAATGAGTTCAGTTAAGAGGAGACACTAGCTAACACTTGTGCTAGCTCAGCTATGTGTGACGCTTGTCTTGTGCATCTAATGCATCTAATGCATCAATCCAATCGGATGGTCCGGTGAATGAATGAACAACACACAGCACAGCAACACGATCCACACTAGCCCAACGCAAGTAGCGCATTGGAACTGACTGCCAAGCTAACTTATGCGTATGCTTATGTGACGTAAGCTTGTGTGATAGAATTCCACATGCAACGGCCATGTTGTTAATTTTCACGGTCACCTTGCTCGAACATGCATAAGCTTCTGCTAGTGTTAGTATCATAATCCTTATACACTTAACATAGCAGCAGCCAAGGGAAGTTACTCATTTTAAAACTAGGAAAATCTGCCAACCACCGAAGGACAAATTCAAGAGGCATTCAATAGTAAACCATTCATTTGTCTCATATTTACCACAAGCTACTTTCAAATTTCACAAGCTTTTGGCTGGCTGGTAGATGGTGCTAATTCCCATCAGCTGTGACATTAGCTGCTTAGCAAAGTTAGCTTATTTCACCTGTAGTATCTTTACTCGTTGATGCCTGGAACTTTTCCGTTATTTTGGAGCATTTGGCTGCCTCCTCCTCCATCATTTTTTTGCTTTTGAGTCTGACCTTCTCAGCGCCACCTTTCCTTTGGCTTTCCATCATTAGACTCACACACTGTCTGTTAACGTTACCGATAGACTTCCAGACGTGACGGAAAAAAAGAGGTCTGCGATGGCTTTACGTCATAGGCCGACCAGGGCTATGCCATTTGGGGAGGAGCCACTCACTGATCCCCCTATATTTCTGAAAATCCTAGACATGGTTGTGACCTGCACTTCGTTAGTGCTTTCTGATTAGCCTGTGTTTGTATTGAAATGAGAGGCTGCTGCGGCCCGCCGTACGGGTTGAGCAGAGGCTGCACAGTTTGACCAGCGGGCAGCGGCCGCACACCAGGCCGCCGGATGGTGTTGCTAAGAACTTGCAATGTATGTATGTATATGTTATCGGACTGGCCCTCGTGGCCTCGAAACACTACCGGCCCACTGGGAAAAGTCCTGACTCTCCCGATTGCCACTCCGCCACTGACTGCTGCCATTCATCTGCATGTACGGCACAACAGAAAATCTGCAAACCTTCCCTTAAGTTACCAGCTAACGCTAGTGGTAGCTAGCTAGCTTGGTTACATTTTTCAAAACTAATCTAGATGCAGTCTAATTGCAATTTGTCTTTACATATTATGACAGTCTTTAACATTAGATGTGAGATGATTGTTTTAAGATGTGAGATGGTGTCAGACTGTAGTCTTTTCAAAGTTTGTATAAAGTCTTCTAGTGTATGGTGGGCACTAGCTGTCCGTCAAGAGTCTCCTGTAGCAATGACAACGCTGAAGATGCTCCAACATCTGAGATTTGTCATTTTAGACATTTATAATACATGTATCTACTATTTTAGTCATATATTACACTACTTTTGCAAACCTAAGACATATTTCAAGCACCAAAAACAATTCGTCCACATGAGTAAAGGTATATTTTCACAAGAGATTTGAAGAATTTCTAAAAGTGGACTTCAACGTTTCAGCTTTAGGGCCAAATGATCTCTTTACAGATTGTTCTAGGACAAATTTGGGCCTCACTTACAGAAAGCTGAGTTTGTTCCGAACATTTTGATATGAAACACATGGGCATCAGGTTATATGCAAATACCCTTAAAAGGTGAATTTAATAAGATATGAAAAAATTGAGGAAATGCCCGTAGACCTCAGAGGGTTTTAAACAAAATAGTGTGAAAAGAGGGCACTGTGTAAGGAAATCCCTTAAGGAGCAATTCTGCTGCTTAGCAAATGTTACTTCAATGAGTCCAGAGTCAGTGATGGTAAAATTATTAACAGCTAACCAATTTATAAAAAATAAAAAAAGGAGGGAGCTTCTACAGAAGGAAAATGCAGGACAGGATATCTAAAAATGAAACTAGTGGTGAACCCCAGAGGGGGAGAGGAGGCTAATAGCAAAGGTGCAATTCTTAGTTTTGTATTTATTTATGCATATCATAACTTTGCTAGAGGTACAATTGAACTGTACATACAATACTGTCATATAGTTAGCTTTTTTATGATTCTTTAGCTCTTATAGTAAAATAAATGTGAAAAGAGAAATTATTCAGTGTTTTTTGTTAGGAAAAAAAGAGTTGCACACACAATAACATTATCTTGTGAGTGTAAATTAAATCAATAAAGACATTGTGAAAATGTATAAAAATGTATGATGGGATATACATTCTGCCATCAGTGGAGGCTTCTTCGCCTTCAGCAGTGGTGACAAACAAAGGCGGGTCATGATCACTTTTTAAGATTCAAACAGGTGGCCAGTTGGACACACACCTGCAGAGGATGCTGTCATGCTACAGTTACATGTAGGGCTGCAACTTATGATTATTTTCATTGTCGATTACTTTCTCGATTAATCCATTAGTTTTTTGGTCTCTAAAACGTCGATCAGTGTTTCTCAAAGCCCAAGATGACGTCCTCAAATGTCTAGTTTTGTCCACAACTCAAAGATATTCAGTTTACTGTCACAGAGGAGAGAAGAAACTAGAAAACATTCACATTTAAAGGTCCAGTGTGTAACGTTTTTAATTGTTCATTATCAAAATCTGTGTTGCCCGTTCACAAACTTGTCCTTTTTCATGAATATTTACCACCACCATAAATTCCAAGTATTACTAATGTCTTGAAATTTTACATTTGCATTCGCATGAACTGGGGTAGACGCTCCATATTCATGCTCCATCTTGAAATACGTTAGCCGGTAAGGGACACACAGGACATACTGCTCCGCCTTTCCCGTTTCGTTGTCACATAATAAACTCACAGGTGCTGCCAATGCTGCTAATGGATATCGTCGCTTCCCGGCTCCGGCAAGTTAGAACAAGGAAACTTAGAGGACCACACGTTTTCGAAAACAAAATTTCTTCTTCGCCCAGAAAAAGAAAAAGGATATTAAGAAGAGCAAGAGACCGGTGTCATCATAAAAAAGAGTGAACATTGGAGCTGCCTTCCAAAGATGGAAAGACCTGATGAAGGAAAAGGGGATTAAAAGAGATGCCAAACGGCTACCGTAGCTGTAATACGTACTTTGAACTGCGTGGTGCGAGAGAGTTGATTGCTATATATGATCTCAACGCTAGATGGTAGAAATTCCTACACATTGGACCTTTAAAGAAGCTGGAGTCAGAGAATTTTTACATTTCATAGAAAATGACTCAAACCCATTAATCTATTATCAAAATAGTTGCCGATTTAATATAATAGTTGACAACTAATCGATTAATCTTTGCAGCTCTAGTTACATGGCAATGTTGGTATCTTTGTTTTGTTTGCATGTGTTATGGATTATTGGTAGCTCATTGGGAAATAATGGGGGGTCAGGTTCAAACCCTTGCAGTCGGTCGTAAAATGCACCAATGAGCAAGTGCGAAGACGGATGACTTTGGGAGGCGCAGATTGAGATTGATTTTTCTGACAATCTGGTGGTGATCAACATGTAAGACATACAGCACCAACAGGGCCATAAACACAGAGCTTTGGTTATATGGGGGGGATGTTTACTCTAAGGGGTTTTTTTTAATGCCAAAAGCTTGAGAGTGATAAAGGTTTATATGTGGTTTGATTGCCAGGCAGTATTTTTCTGTCATTATTTGAGCAGGCATGTGGGGCATCTCAACAAGGGAGTTGAGCTCAACCAAATCTCTTTAGAGGATCTGCCTCTCCTGTCCATGAGATTCTCTCCCCTCTCTGATGTTTACCTAAATATCTTCCTCTTTCAGTCCCCCTCTCATGTTTTTACAAAAGTTGGTCAGGGTGGACTCATTTTGATTAATTTGCAGTAATACGAATTGCCTCTTATAAATCAAGCTTTACACTGGATAACAGCTAGACTTTTTTAGCCCCATTTCTTTCAAAAGTCCCTTTTTGACGTTTTAAGTAACAGTTCATCTTTTAAAACCTGAACGACGACCGCGAAGAGCGGGCTGGTGCAGACCCTACAGGAAAGGCGCAGGAGTGGCACAACAGAGCGTGCTGGCCACCTCGATGAGGGTGGTACCAAAAGCTAGCAGGCCCGGCTTGGGAACGCGAACTGAAACAGCGGCTGGGTGAGTCAGTTAACACAGCACAAACCCTCTTAGGTAGGAAAGTATACAGCTTAGGTCTCATTCTCACGTTAAACGCAACAAGCAGGGAAAGGAGACAATATAATTAATGTTACCAGCTAGGCTAGCCTTTAGTAGCTGTGTTTCTTTGTCCTAGATGACCACGTTAGATTAGCGTACCGTCACACTATACAAATGCCAGGCGTCAAATCTGGCATTTAACTGATTTACCTCCTCAGCCACAGACTTTGAAACAGAGAGGTCAAGAGTTACTTCATGTTGCATTGTATTGCAGGTGCTGTCATGTAGGCCTCATTTATCTTAAAAAACATTATTGCCACTTTAAGTCCACACACTTTGCTAGTTAATCACAGTATCAGTGGTGCATTCAACCAAGGCTTGTGTTATGTTTGCTCTGCAGTGCCCTGCTACGTCCTGCTACACCCTGCTACGTCCTGCTATGCCCTGCAGTGCCCTGCTACGTCCTGTTATGCCCTGCTACGCCCTGTAACGCACTGCAGTGCCCTGCTACACCATGAACTACTACAACTACTATTTCTAATCATAGTTCCATTATCTTTATTGTGACTATTATTGCCACTGTTCATCACACCCCCAACCGGCACCGTCAGACACCGCCCACCAGGAGAGAGGTTTCTCCCTAAAAGGAAGTTTTCCTCACCACTCGAGGTTTCTCCCTAAAAGGGAGTTTTTCCTAAACATAATATATGACAATTTAAAGAAGAGAAAAATACACGACCAGGCTCCATTTATCTTGCTACAGTGCAAAGTATTTTGCTTTCTTTGATGTGGTTGAAAAAGGTAAAATTATGCATTTTTTCTTTTGAATATAAATAGGGGCAATTAGTGCTCTTGAAGCTAAAAAATACAAGAAATAAGAAAAGAAAAGAATATAAAAGAATAACAGAAAGAAAAAGTAAAGGCCCGGTAATCTCTTGTTGTTACGGGCTCTGAATAATGTTTTCTCCCTGATTCTGGGTAAATATCTGGTATATTTTGCCTTTGGATATGTTTAGCAGCCATTACCTTGTTTTCAGCTGAGAGGGACTTGTGTGTTGTACTGAGCAAAGTCATTCTTGTTCTTAGTTTACCGTAGCATGTCGCCATCAAAGCGGCTATTTGTGGGTATGCCATTCAACGGCACAGATAGTCCTCTAAGGTTGAAAAGGACGTTCTGGGGAGCTGGTTTTCATATATACCTGCTCCTCTCTCTCAAACCCAGCAGCTAACAACAATCAGATCAGCTTTAACTGCTAACCAGCATGCATCACAACAGCAGCAACCAACCAGAACTGCGACACTGCTGCTGCTGCTGCTGCTGCTGCTGCTGCTGAGCAGCCATTGATTTCTGTGAGTTTTGTCCGTCCTTCTGTAAAGCTGCGCCTGTCAGACACAGTCTAAGCAGCGATGACACCCCCCGTCTCCAGCAGGAGCCTCCGTGGAGCCTGCCGGACTCCAGCCTGTCACAAGCTGTTTAGGGGGCGGCGGACGACGCCAGCCTTTAATCAGCTTCAGGGTCTCCATCGCACGGCTCTCGCCCGCCAACAAGCTGATACAGACAATCCAATCACCCACAATGCCCATCAAAACACGAGGATCTGGTTCCACTGCTGACTTTTCTGGTTGTTCTCTTTCTCAGACGCTCCTGGGAATAAAGCCGTGGAGTCAACCACAAAGTCAGTAGAAATTAAAAGTAAAGGGAACTGATTGGTTTTTACAGGGGGCTTCTATCTATCCTAAATACCCCCTCCTTTCCTGTACTATTAATAATACATTACAACAAAAGTATTTTCCCTAGCTTTGTGGAAGACTTAGGTGCGCGTATTTGGTGAGGAGTTTAGGCATCCTTCCTTAAGAAAATGTTGTGTTTTTCAATAAAAAAAACAAAAACAATTTCCCCATGAATTTTGTGCCTCTTTGTGGGATTTTGTCTCTTTGTAGTCGTGTTGTGTCTCTTTTTGGTCATTTCTGTTTTCTTTGGCGTTGTTTTGGGTCTCTGTGGTCATTTCTAGTCGGTTTGTGTCCTCTTTTGGTAGTTTTGTGTCTGTATTTCACATCGTTTTAGACCGTTATTTTCTCAAATTCTGTGTCTAAAATGATGGGAAAAGCTAGAGCTATTTAACATATAAGCAGTAGGAAATCTTGTGGTTTTGATAATAAGCTTCCGACGTAGGGGATTATAGTATGGCCATTTCGGATGCAGAGTTATGAGGTTATTGTAAAGTTGATTGTTATGCTCCTTCTCATCGTTCTATTCTGAGGTATTCATGGAAAGACAAAACTAAAAGATTTAGCTCATTTTTAAGTGGCGTTTTCTTTGATCTGCTGCCTTAGCCTGGTATCCCAACGCGGCCATGGAGTTCGTGAATTACACCACCTTTGTTTTAAAAAAAGGTGGCCTATGAGGACTTGTTAGCTTGTAACTGGCATTGGCTGACAGCTACAATGAGAGTCTGTTTTCACTCTGAACTGACAGTCCGCTCTGCACTGCAGGTTTCAGGTGGCTTTTGCATATTTAACAGTGACTGGCTTTCGAATCTGTGATACAGGATACGTTTGAATCTCAGATTTCAGGGTGCACAGATATCTCCGCCCTTCAGAAGAGGAATGTGAAAACACCTCTCTAGTGACAATGTCAGTAAAGTCCTGATCAAGACATTTTAGGGCATATTAACATAATAAAAACAATTTCTTTTCGGTGGAGGGGGACTTTAACTTTTGCCACAATACAATGCAACGTCATCATGCATTGAGCAATGTGCGCCAATCCTGGTAGGTTAACTGGGGACTGGCTATTTTTCCAACGCTCCATTGTTCCAACCTCTCAATAACCCGAAAAATTCCCTTTGGTCCTACAGCCCACTAGTCCGACGTCCCTTTGTTTCGAAAAAAATAAGCCCTCTTGCTCCGACATCCCATTGTTCCGACCATATAGGCTTTTGTGGATCACCTCCCATAATCTAAAAGGGTTAGGGTTAGGGGTTAGGTTTTTTTGGAAACAAAGGGACATCGGACTAGTGGGCTGTAGGACCAAAGGGAATTTTTCGGGTTATTGAGAGAGACATGGCACCGGTTACCTAATGTCATGAATGGCAGTTATACAGGTTTCATGGGAGTCAATTATCGTTGTGACAACTTTTCATAGTTATAAAATCCCATCTCATACTATTATAACGTGCTGTGCAGTGTTTTGGTGTCTGAGAAGCCCAGCAATCGTAGGTATTTTACTACAAACCAGACTATCTGGATGGTGTTTCATTGTTTTATCCTGTCTCTACTATTGAATAAAGGCATGGTTGCCATGGTCAAACAGTGAGCTACAGCATATTCCGATCAATTTAACTTAAATTGGACCAAGGTTGCACAGTGTTTTAGGAAATTTCTTTGCACCTCTGTTTCATATTAATTAGACACAGCAATGCAACATGGTGGAAAGCAGTGAGCTACAGCTGTAGGCAAGAGTCCACTGATGCATTCAGCAGCCACAGTTGACTGTGCTTCATGCTATTTGATTTTTATTGTTATTTTTTTTATGTATGCTCTATTATTGTTGTGAGTGAATGAAACCAAAAACAAACCAAGTGTAAGAATCTAAAACATGATGTCCAAAAGCTTAGAAAACAACACACAAAGAAAGCTATATTATGATTAAAATGTAATGTAATTATTATTCATATTCCGAAGTAATTGTCTCATTGACATTTCTTTCCTTTTGGAATTCCACAGAGATCGGGTTGTAGTCAGCACCTCTTGGTCTCAAGGTTATGCTGGCGTTCAGCTCTGTTGTTTAATAAATCGGGGGATAATGTCATTGGCTGACATCGAGTCAGGGAGGCACTCAAATTACTAACACTCCAAATGTATTATTTCAATCAGAGGACTCTCCTCTAACTGAGTGAAATAATGGAAGGATGCGACGCAGAGCTACTCGTGTCGTCCTCTTCTTTTCTTCATTATTTCTTTTTCTAGTTACTTCTGGTTCTCTGATGAAAGAGTCTCTTTCCTCAAGTTTGCCCTTTCCTACTCTCACCCAGTCTGCTTACTTTTTGTATCTCCTTATCTGTCATGCACTCAGCACATGGTTTGAACTGCCTCTCTGTGCCATAATGTACTCAATTTGAATGTCTGATTATACACTATGGTACATACGTGTAAGATAATTGAGCCCCTTTTCCCCCCAGAATGGCACCTTTGCAAATTATGTCTTTGCAGATAATATCTGTAATCCAGGACGAACTACATCGTCCTTTTAGACAGTTTTTTTATTTTATTTTTTTTACTGCAGCTCATGCTTTATAAGCATTATTGATTGCATTGGGATTGCATTGGGATTGGAATAACGCAAATCTTGCGGTTTTAACTTTGGAGAAGTAAAATGTGTGTTCAGATTGAACTCAACAAGCATATTTTTGAGGCAGTATGGTTGCATACAAAGTCAATGAAAGAATGCAATTAAAAGTGAACAAACACAAATGTGTTCAGGGTGGTGCAAATGTCATGGTTGTTGTTTTTTCTTGTTTTATTTTGTCAATTCATTCCCTGTGTTTTACAGTTTCCCTGTAATTTGTTCAGGGTTATGTGTTACCCGTGTTCTTTCTGTGTTCCCTGTTTTGTTTTCCTAGTTCCATCCTTCTGTATGTTTTCATGCTTCAGTTTCTTGTTTTACTTTGTAGTCTCTGTTTCTCCTGTGTCATGTCTTGTTTGACTTCCTGCCTTGTGTGTTTTCCCGCTTTTGTGATTGTCTGTCCCGCCCTAATGTGTTCCAGCTGTTCACCAGCCCTCATGTCACCTGTCCCTCGTTACTACCCTCGTTACCTTGTGTATTTAGTCTCTCTGCTTTCTTTGTCTGTTGTCTGAATATTTTCTTTTCTTTTTTAATTTACTCATAATTTTTTTTCTCTATCCATTAAAATGTGAACTTAACAGGGTAATGTTGTTGCATACTTTGATACAGTAGGTGGCGGCATACACCTAAAAGTTGGTTTGTAGTCAGCCATTAAATAAAAAAGATGTCTATTGTCCGATCGTTGTCATTACGTATCTTTTCCTGTGCCATTTCCTGCGTCCTTTCCTGTGTCTCTTCCTGTGTAGTTTTATTCCTAGTGTGTTTGGTATTCCTAGTCTTCTGTTTCCTGAGTGTTTTGGATTTTTGTTTGGATATTCCTTTTGCCAGTTGTTTGTAGCCGTTTTAATTTAATAAACATTAAAAACCTTCACGCTGCCTTCTCTTCTTAACCCTCAGCATTTTTGTGGCCAAGCCTGCACAAACCCTGACAGCAAATTGGGACACATTCAATGGGTACGTTTACATGCACACAAATGTTCTACTATTATTCTAAATATGACAATATTCCGAATTTGATTCAGGTAATGTAAACTGCATATTCTTGTTGGATATTCCGAATAAGGCCTTTTTTCCGCATAGAGCATTTTCCAATTAAGACATGTGGGATATTCCAGTATTATTTGGGTTTTAGAAGCATTCTTTGGACATGTATACAGCGCATTTGGAATATATGTCTCAATCTGGGTTTTTACCGCAGTTTACGGCCTCTTGCCCGTTTACGGCTTATGGCCAACTCTGCGCGTTGCTATGGTTACTGTACACAAACCAACTAGCCAACTGTTTGCAAGGCTGCAGACCCCATAAGAAGGAGAAACACAGCTACTTTTAAACATTATCAAAGACTTGGACATCAACAGGTTTTTGGATATGCGCACACATAAGCCATTTTCAAGAAGCTGGTTGAAGGAATTTAGAATTCATTTTATTTAAACAGGGACAATGCACAAGTTAACGTTAACCTAAGAACAAGGAGAGATGCATTGTACCGGGTTGTTGCACAAGTGCTATTTTCCGCCCGTAGTCCCTTGGCAGGTCAGTAAAACAATAAAAATTCCACGCAAGTGAAATACAAAACATCAAAATATACAATTTTACAACCACAGTCACACCTAATTTATATATATATATATATATATATATATATAATAAAAACTATCATGTGCTCAATCGTTCCCCCTTCCTAAAACCAACCTCCTCATAAATGTGTACAATTTTGTTGTGACAGTAACCATTTTTTTGTCAAACTTGAAAAGGTTTGAGGATTTGTACATGTAATAAGGTGTGTGGGAAGAGTATTCCACTGACTTATGGCCACAAAAGAAAAGGATGATTTGCCAAACAAAGTTTTGCGACTGGGAATATTGCACTCTCCTCTAGTGGCTGACCGAGTAGCTCGTTTTTTTCTGAGTTGAGCATAATGCATCTTTTTAGAGGAGGAGCAACAGCATTATGGATGATTTTAAAAAGTAAGCAAACATTTGAATGCATTATCAAATTTCCAATATTTTAAATATTGTACATAGTGATTATTTTGCGGTGGTGATATTGACGTGTTTTTTTGTCATGGATCTTAAGGGCTGTTTTATATAATGATTCAAGTGGTCTTAAGGCTGTTTTACCTGCCTGAGACCAACTTGTCATGCAGTACAAAAAGTGTGGAACAATCATTGCACTGAAGTAGGTATTTGATGCCTCAATGGTAAGAGAGTTTCGTATATGTTTGAAATTTATAAGGTTAAATTTCAGTGTGCTACTCAGTTTTTTTAACATGTTTTTGAAAGGTAAGAGTTGGGTCCAGGGTAACACCCACATTTTTAATTGTATGCCCATTTACTAAGACTACAGGAGATTCCGTAAGTTTGCATCTATTTTTTAAAAACATGGTTACCATCTTTTCATTATTCAAAGTGAGACTGAGAGAGAGTTGTGTAGCCATTCAACAACCTTATTCATTACATTTGTTAATTTTAAAGCAACCTCTGTAGCATTCTTCCCATGAGTGTACATCACAGTATCATCCGCATACATTATTAAATCAATATCATTACATACGAGTGGAAGGTCATTTATATATATACTAAAAAGCAGCGGCCCTATGATTGACCCTTGAATGAAAGAGGGAGACTGTGTTTGCACGGTCCAGGGGGACTGGTGGCCAAAGACCAAACGTCATTAGATTAGGCAGTGAGGGAAGGAGGCTCTTTAAATGTGCATGTGGCACTTATTCATGTGAATCATATATTAATTCATTTTAATTCATTTATAAACCCCTGGACTTCAATAGCTCAGATGTGTTTCAGCAAGATTTCTGCTCATGTTTACATCTTTGTGCACATTCAAAATATAACTCCTCCCATCTGTGTTCTCTGTGATTTGGAGAGTTGCAATATAGTCTGCTGTGCATGTTATTGCTCCGCTGATATGGTAGTATATCATTCAGACCGTCTGACAGACACAGAGGCCCATTTGGGTCTCAGGTCTCTGACAAAGTTTAGAGGTGGCTGTACGCTGCTCTTCATCAGAGGTAGAGCACGGATGCAACGCGTCACTGCCCACAGCAGAGCAAGTCCACTAAAATTAACTGAAGTTGCTACACTTACCAGCCGCGCTGCTCACCTCTATTTTTACAGAGAGAGTGGACACAAAGCGACGGACGGGTCTGTATTTATACTCAAAGCATACATACCGAAGCGGAAATGCGCCTGGGATGGCTTGTGAAGAAATGTTCTCACATCGCAAATGTGAAAACATTTCGAAAATTCCAGATAGGGAGCGCTCTTGAACCCCCTCACCGTCTCTGAAAGCATAACTAGTCGATCACGAGTGGCTCAACAGGTAGATCTATAGATAATCTTATCTTTCAGGCATTTGATCGACCGGGTTGACACTGGCGTGTGAGCGTGTGAAACCAATCAAATGCGTGTGTCTCACGGCCAATGCGTGAGAGTTGGCAGCCCTGAGTACTTGATACTCAGTTGCAATAACTGCAGGTTAATGTAATATTTATGATCCCAGATTAAATCTCTATGTCATACCTGTTCCATTGTCTGACAACAGACACAGAAAAAGAAATATGTACTGCAATATAAATGAGGACAACAAAATCATGTATTAAAATACAGGACCGGTAATCATAGAGAGCAGGAGGGGAACCAATGTTTAATGGGCTGAGACTCAGCAGAGTAACTGGCCCGTCGATATGAATGTTCACATCTCAACAAACATGATACAATAATAAACAGCCATATAATGATATAAAATATATATATATATTTTTTTTTTAGGGGTCCAAGCCCGAGTCTGCAAGAACGGGCAATAGCAAAGCTATGCCGTTCTTACAGCAGGGCTGTAGAACCCTATTGTTTTTCTACTGATTTTTATTATTCTTCTCCGCCTAAAACTCCGACTAAAGCCTAAACCGTACATGGTGGGGGGTTGGCATTTTCAGGAATGGTCCAGAACTCTGCAAGGACCTTAGGCGCAACAATTGACCCACTTCCACCACTAGGTGGCGCTATAACGCGTTTGGCCCTATAACTCCCACACCGTACATTCAAAAACCATACATCCACGCGTTCCCTGGATCCAACTGAATCACGTGATATAGGCCACGCCCATTTCCGCCTAAACTTTTATGTGTGAAAAATCGCGATTTATGAAAAACCTACTTTTTAGAACTCCTCCTAGACCGTGCGACCGATCGGCACGAAATTTGGCAGATAGCATCTCCAGATGGGCCGGACAAAAAGTTAATAAAAAGAATTTTGATAGGATAAAAATTGCAAATATTACGCACAAACAAATTTGTGTAGCTAACTATGAAAACACCAACTTTGCCATATCTCGGCCAAAATAAATGCCATCAACGCCAAACTTTAGATTCTTGTTTACCATGACCCTCTGAAGGTCACCCACGCGTTTTACAAAAATTGGCCACTAGGGGGCGCTACAAGTACAAAAAGTTTATATCTCAAGAACCCCTCATCCGATTTTACAAAATGTGTTGGGTACCATCTAGGGCCACTCCTGAGGTCATCCCTAGAGCACATGCAATCAACACGAAACCACTCTAAGGCTCTGTACTAAATTTGGCGAAGATCGGCCATTAGGAGGCGCTATAATCAACTTTTACTCAATGTTAATGGGATATTTGCAATGGAAATGTACCACAGACCTTGCAGCTCACACTTCTCAATATTTACTGATGTTTGCCTCCTACCGTTAGGTTTCGGTTTTCACTTTTGCGTGCTCCTTTGGTTTTTTACAATAAACAAACTTCTTAAGCCACCTGACAAAGTTTCTACAACCTTCACAGTGGATGAATGCAACTCTTTTCTTTCACTTTTTCAATCCAAAATCAACACCGTTCATAGGCGCTGATGAAAATACTGAGCACCCACGTGTGCCAGACTGCCAGTAGGCTAAATTCATTTTTCAGTTAAACATTGCAGTTGGTGCTAAGTGGAGAGTCTGTCATAGTGTGATTGGTTATGTCGGTGGCATTGATTCTTAATTTCCCACGAAGCTGATCGCCGTAACATGTCTGTTGAACTTTTCATCTCCAATCCTATCCATATATCATTGTTAAAGGTAGTCTGTATATGCGTGGAGGTGAACTGTTGACCGCTATGTTTGCAACGGCGACGTACCGCAGACCTCGAGGCTCACGCCTCTCAGTATTTACCGACGTTTGCCTCCCTGCCTCCCAGCTTCGGGTTCCGCTTTTGCGCGCTCCCCGGGGCGTCGGGGGCGACTGGTGTGGGTGGCTTGGGCCCCGTCATAACTATTCTATTTTTTTTTATATTTATAAATTTAAATATTGTTTAACCATGTGCCATCTCTGATTAAAAAGGTCAGATTTCAACTGTAATGATGCAGTCATTTTTTCCATCATATAAATCTGTTTTAGTCTCCGTTTCCATTCAGTTACAGTTGGTGATTTCACAGACCTCCAATTAGCAGTAATGTTTTTTTTTGGCAATTAGTAGTAATACACGTAAAATATATCTTTGGTCAGTATTGAAAACATCAACTGATATAACACCCAGCAAGAAAAACCGTACATTTGAGGGAACTTCTCTTTTTACAATTTTCTCCATCTCTTCTTTAATGTTTTTCCAATACGCAAGGATTACTGGACAGTCCCAAAATATATGTGTATGGTCACCTGTTTTTCCACATTGTCTCCAGCATAAAGCTGCAGAGGGGTCTTTTACAAAATTTGAAATAACCAGGAGTATGAAAATAACGTATTTTAATTTTCCAGTCAAATTCCTTCCACTGTTGACTATTAATTCCCTTATGGCACCTATAACAGAGTTTATCCCATAACACATCCTCTATTACTATATTAGCTTCTATTTCCCACTTTTCCTTAATATTGTAGGTTTCCAACCATGTCTGTTAACAATCTTTTATAAAGATGGGAAACATGTTTACCAACAGGGAGGCGTTTTTCCAAAATTGTGATAAAATATTTTTCTATGCCATTTGGGATTTTGCCAATTCTTTCTTTTTCCTTATGGTTTGTACTGTAATGCCTACTTTGCAAAGATCTATAAAAATCACTTGAGGGAAGATCAAATTGTTCCTGAAGTTGTGTGAAAGACTTTAAGTGTGTTTCTTCAAAGAGCTGATTAAAAATAAAGAAGTCTTTAACTGCCCATCTCCTAAAACCAAGGTCACCCATTGAAGGTGGAAAATCACAAATTACCCAGTATGGGCATCACTCGAGAAATTGTTCCAACATCCTTAAGCATTTTCTTTACTTCTGCCCATACCTTTATTGTATGTTTTATCCATTCATTTTCAATCTTCATTTTATTGACATGTTTTAGATCCATAGAGGGTAGGGCCGACAGTTGTGCACCCTTAACTTCCCCTTGCTCTATTTGAGTCCACTTTGCTTCCTCATCTCCACTGATCCAAGTTACTATTGCTGCTAGTTGAGCTGCCCAATAATACAATTTTATATTTGGCAAAGCCAAACCTCCTTTATTTTTAGCCAGATGAAGTGTTTTAAGTTTAATTCTGGGTCTCTTGTGTTGCCATATAAATTGAGAAATGAATTTGTTTAACATATTAAAAGTGGAAATTGGAACTCTTACGGTCAACGACGAATAAAAATAGGAAACGTGGGAGCAGGTTCATCCTTACGGTCTCAACTCTGCCAAACAGAGACAAAGGAAGAACTTCCCAACAAACTATATCACTCCTCATTTGATTAATTAGCTTATAATAGTTTGCCTCAAAAAGTCTTGTAGTTTCAAGTGTGATATTAATCCCCAAGTACCTAAATCTTTGTTTAGACCAGTGGAATGACACCATCTCATTTAGTTGTTTAGGCCATATTCCTGATATCATCATTGCCTCTGACTTATTGTGATTAATTTTGTATCCAGAAATGTCCCCATAATCATTTAGGCATTGCATTAGTCGAGGTATTGAAGTAAGGGGATGTTTCATAAAGAGCAGAATATCGTCAGCAAAAAGGGAAATTTTATGAACTCTCCCCCCACCATCCTCAACCCCCTCAATCTGGACATCCTGTCGTATTGCCTCCGCTAGAAGC
Source organism: Sander vitreus (assembly GCF_031162955.1). Classification (NCBI taxonomy): domain Eukaryota; kingdom Metazoa; phylum Chordata; class Actinopteri; order Perciformes; family Percidae; genus Sander; species Sander vitreus. The sequence continues at coordinate 2,169,301 of NC_135867.1, forward strand.
TCGATACTGAGAGCAAAGAGAATGGGTGAGAGAGAATCACCCTGTCTTACACCTCTCTCTATAACAAAAAAGTCAGAGCAATGACCATTAACTCTATTTTTTGATTTGGGATTCTTGTACAACAGCCGAAACCAAAAGGTACATTTTTCACTGAAGCCCATCTCGATTAATGTTTGTTCTAAAAATTGCAAATCTACCCGATCAGCATCTAAGCTGAGAAGCATTGACGTTTGAGTACCCTTTGCCATGAGTGACTGCAGGTTTAATGCTCTCCTTATATTATTTGTCCCTTGGCGACCTGAAATGAACCCCGTCTGATCTGGTTTTACTAATTTCCTAATGTATTTTTGTACTCTAGTTGCTAAAATAGATGTTAATATTTTATAATCCACACACAGGAGGCTAATAGGACGATAACTAGAACACTGCAATGGATCTTTTCCTTATGCAGGACTGTGATGATAGCCTCAGACCATGACTCTGGAGGGTTCCCTGAATTTAACACATAATTATATAACTTATATAACTGAGGTCGTCAACAAACACTTTATAATATCCTCCTGCAAACCCGTCTATTCATGGCGTTTTGTTATTTTTTAATTGAATAATTGTTTCTTTCACCTCCTTTTCTCTAATTGGCTCTACTAACGCAGAGGCTTCATCCGCCGTCAGCTTGTCTAATTTAAGATTGTTAAAGAAATCAAGTATTTTTTCTTCTTTCAGTTCCTGATGCTGACCCTTATATAATTGTTCATAATATTTGGCAAAGGTATTTGCTACTGCTTTTGGAATAGTTTCGACATCGTTGGAATGAGATTGTTTAATTTTAGGAATTGTTCAACTAGCTTGTGCTTTCTGTAGTTGAAATGATAATAACCTGCTAGCCTTGTTTCCCAATTTGTAGTATTTTTTATCGATAAATCTAAGGGCCCCCTCTGCCTTATAGGTCAGAATCTCATCTAACTTGGCTCTTATCTCTTTAAGTTTATCAAATACTTCTTATTTTCCGCTTCGTTTATGTTCATTTTCTAATCTCTTGATTTCAGTTTCTAATTCTACTTGTTTTTTAAGTCTGTCTTTCTTTAACTTTGATCCTATAGATATTATTTTCCCCCTTATTGTGGCTTTTCCTGCATCCCATAAAACAGTAGGTGAGACCATTCCATTGTCATTCAAAGCAAAATATTCCATTATTGCTGACCTTATTTCTTCTCTTATATTAACTGTTATCTGTTATCTGTCAGTAATGAAACATTAACTCTCCAATACTTCATACATGGCTCCAATCCCAAATCAAGTGTCATTTGTACTGGGCTATGATCTTAAGTGGTTATTGGCTCAATAACACAGTTTTTAACTCGGTATGTGTCCTTTTTGGACACCAAAAAATGATCCAACCGTGAGTAGCTTCCATGCACTTGTGACATAAAGGTGAAGTCTCTCTCTTTTGGATGGAGGTGGCGCCAAGCGTCTATCAACCCTAATTCCTTCATCATATACATTAGACTTTTCGACATTGTGCTTTGAGGTTTTGAGGATGATGGTAATTTATCTATTCTATTATTCAGTACGCAATTTAAGTCCCCCCCCATTTAAAAAAAAAAGATCTGCTACCAAATGTGCGAGCTTTTTGAAAAATTGTGGACAATCTTCATTTGGTGCATAGGCATTCAAAAGAGTTCATTTAAAACCAGCAATCCTTCCTATGACTATAATATAATGACCCTCTGTATCCTGGAAAACCTTTTCACAATGAAAGTACACAGACCTACTAAATAGTATAGCTACACCTCTCTTTTTACGTTTCCCATAAGAGCTACTGTAAACCTGATCCACCCATTCTCTTTTTAATTTTTGGTGTTCTGTTTCTGTTTCTGTGAGTTTCTTGAAGTAAGGCTATAGAGCACTGCATTTTCTTCAACTGTCCCAGTATCTTTTTTCTTTTAATTGGATTGTTTATTCCTTTTATGTTGTAGGTTATTAAATAAAGTAATGCCATCATTGTATTTAAACTGATTCATGTAACACAGCCTGAACCTCTCATAAGCAGCTGCTAGACAAAAACAAATAAAATAATTTAACTCCAAATGTACCAAGTTAAACAAAAAAAAATTTGCAACCTGCCTCAGATAGAACAAAACAATAACATTATGAACATAGAACAGAACTTCGTCATTTCCACTAAGACACAGAGAATAAACTATATATCCCCCCAGGGATAATGGGACAGAGAGTGGTGACCTAATCCCTCTGTAGAGAAAAGCACCCAATGTGCAATAATGACCAGTATTACACTAGCATGTAAGAAAGGTCTTAGTGAGTGTGAACCACTCATGTAAACATCGAGAGTCCGTCAGACTTTTTCCTTTTTCTAACCCTTTGTGACAACTTAACTTTTTTATTTTGTATTATGCTATTATTGCTTTCAGTCTATGCATTGTTCATACACACTCAACATTATGTGTACCTTTAGCAGCCATAGTCTGAAATCAAACTTTTAGTGTTATACACCTCCGACTACTCATCCTCATCCTCCTCCTGAATCATAGCCTTCAAGTCAGCTATCGCCAGCACGTTGGTTCTCCTCCTCTTCGCGCTGATGTTCCATCCTCCAGTTAGCTTCTCCTCAATGCGTTCTTTCTCTCCGCATCTCTCTCAAAGTGTCCGCGGCGTTTGTCAACGAGGGAAATGTTTTTTTCTCCCGAGTCCATCTTGACTTTCAGTCGTGCTGGATACAGGCACTTTGCCTGAATGCCCCTCTGCTTTAGCTGCTTAACGACTGCGTGAACCTTAGCTCGCTTCTTTTGTAGCTCAGGAGAATAATCTTGATCGAAGAAAATCCTCTTGTCTTGAAACATCACCTTTCCTTGGCTCCATGCTTGCTGCAAAACAATATCCTTCACCGCTGCGTCGAGAAATCTCACAATGATTGATCTGGGGGGGAGCCGCTGGATTTGTCGGTTTGGACTTAAGTGAGCGGTGCGCGCTTTCAATTTTAATGTCCAAATTAGGTGGTAACGTCAGTACTTTGGGAAGCAGGGCTTTCACAAACGCAACCACGTCTCCATGTTCGCTCTCCTCTGGCATTTGAAATATTCAAAGGTTGTTTCTCCTCAGCCTGTTTTGTAAATCATCACAAACAGCTGTGAGTTGTTTTTCGCGTTGAAACAGGTGCCGTATCACACGGTGCTGCCTGCCCCCGCATCTTCCACATCGCTCACTCTCCCCTCCAGCTCACCGATCCTCTGCTGGTGGTCACCGAGCTGCTCCTTAATATCTGTCACAGTCTTTGCCAAGCGTTCAAGGGTCTTTGTTGTTCGGTTATGTCCCTGACTGTTTTCTTCGCAAAGTTTTCTCATTTCTCATATCAAAGACAATTCGCCCTCACGTGCTACCTGTTCCTCGCGGCTAGTAGCATCTAAGCTAGCGCTGTTCGTGCTCGGTGGTTTATTGTCGATTTCTTTCAAATGTCCTGGTTTTCCTTGTCCTCTCGTTTTCGATGTGGTAGTCATCTTGTTCACGGCTGTTTTCCGCCCTGAAAGCTTTATATATCTGCAGTTGTCACTGTTTTCTAACTTTTTTTCTGACGGAGCCTCGTCTCTAACCTGTTGTTCCAACCATGACGTCACCGGAAGCCAAAAATCTTTATTTTTTGTAGCACTTTCAGGAGTCACCCTGACTTATCGGGTATATTCACTGGCACATTTGCTCATAATAAAATCAAAACAATATTGAGGTTTAATTAATTGCACAGCCTGATGAAAACATAGTTAGAGGTGGTTGGGAGAAAATAAATAAAATTCTCACAATCTCTCCCTACTCCCCTTGTCTTTCCTTCTTTCTCTTATTTGCTCTCTCTCTCTCGCTCGGCAAATTGTGGTTCCCCATGGCTCTCCATTTCAATTAAGCAATTCAACTGATTGCAATTACACACTGTCAAGGGCTTTTATATCAATTAGATTGAATAACAATTTTAATTCAATACCACCGCTTAACACATTTTCTTCCATTTCATACAATATGTTGGGAGTCGGTTGCAATTTTCCTTACCCAACTGCCATGATAGTTATTTTTCCTCCTTTAAAGCATGCTGCTTTTTTGTCTTCCCTGCAGGAAGTCGAGTCCGCAGGAAGAGTGCTTCCTCCAAGTTTAGCCACGGCTGATCATAATAAAGCGTACCATGATCCATCACGAAAGGGCAGTGTTTCCCCGCAGGATACACTATTATCTGAGTGACATTTGCGCCCTCATGCTCCCAGTTTGCTTTCAGTTTCTAGCTCTCACCTACAATCATCTTCATGGTCATCTATTTAAAGCAATCTCCATAGAAAGGAAATAAAATTTCGCCGCCACTGTATGCTTTCTGCTGCTTAGTGGGATCCAAAGCATCATGACAGCCAAAAACCCCTTTCAGACATTTCATTACGTAAATGTGATGGCAATTTTATATGTCATCTCATGTTTGATAAGCAAACAAGACACTTTTCCATTAATAGTCACAAAGGCAATCATATTTAGGAATTCCTGTGAGATTACTTTGAAATGTGAACTGACTATCAATATTGTTAACTCACTATTGTCACGATGAAAGATTAGAATTGCAGTCATGATAACTTTCGAGAGACGTAAAATCTATAACCTATTATGTGATCCTAACCCCTAAATTCGACCTACCGCATTTGCGCAGTGTTCTGGCAGAGCCGCGGCCGCCGGAAGCAACCAAGACTATGCTTGTGATATCACCAGCTGAACGCAGCACGTCCCAGAAGTGTCCCAAAAGCTGCTCTCCGCTTTGATCCGCTAAAAATGCGCGTTAGGTCTATTTTTGGCGGAGCCACGGGGGCGTTGCACAGGCTGGGCAGGAGGTGGAAGGGCTAGAGCATTCGATTTTCAAATTTATTCAAAATAAACACCCTGTACAGACTCCCGATCGTATATTACATCACTACAATTTTTAACAACTAAAACACAGCCACAAATCTTTGATCCACGTCGTTCGTAACTGGAGTAAATGGAATAAATCATTTTACCATGGAGACTACTTACTTTTATCGTAGAAGCACAAATGAGCAAAACAACAAAAACTACGAGTCAGGCAAGCCACTTCTAGGACGCTACTGGTGTGGTATGGTATGGCTCATTGCAGACGACGGAACAAAAGCACGGAGCATCTAAGCCTAGTGGAATCCCGGCTTTATGCTGAGTTTTAAAAGGCATCTTACAAGCCTTCAAACTCATTGCTATTACTTTAACTGGCCTTCCTGGATCATATTTCACGCGTCACAGGTGCCTGATGCAACTTACCCTCACCAACGCAACCCTTGCAAGTTGTTGCTTATGTGCATGATGATGAGTAACTTAGAAGTCTGGGTGGGGCTTCGGAGCTAGAAGCATAAAATCTTTCCTCTTCTGTCACTGACAAAAGGTCTAAGAGCAAAATGTGTCCAGTCCAGGTTTGATGACACTGACCTTTTCCCTGGCCATGTCCTGAACTCAAACCTGAATTTCAGATGAGCTCATGTATATTCAGTCTCATCGCCCTCCTGGTGCTCTGGAGACCATTGACTCATCCAGAGCACCCCCACCTTCTACTCCCCATCAACAACAGACTGACCACTGAAATAACAAGACTGAAAGTCTAATCCCTGCTTGTGGCTCTTACAGACTGCACAGTACTACAGTGTTTGATGGACCGAACAATTCATAATCTTGCTGTTCTTGGTGCTGTTTAAGTTCATTTCTGATTCTGATAAAGCATGTGATCAACTTGAAGTCTTGGCCTGATGGTGGTGCTAGAGGAAAAGGCCAGGGTTGTTTACTTAAACCATTAGGGTTCATCCTCTGAGGAGCCTGAATGTCTACAACAAATCAGATCATTTATTTAATCTTTGCTATACGTTGGGGCAGTTCCCTGCTTTGCCTATGTGATAGTCTAGTCTTGTCAGGGGTTCATCAAAATTGTTAGGATTCATCCTCTGTGGACAATGAAGATCTAATGAGAATCTCATAGTGATTTTGCAAATAGACAGGGACACACAGAGCAGACAGATTGACTAACCTCAACCTTAGGGATGTCACAATTCTCTAAATCCACGATTCGATTTAGCTTTAGATTTTGAGATCACGATATTCAGATCAAATATTTATAAAATTTTTCCAGCACTGATGGCTATGCCACAATAAAAGCCACTAGATGGCAGAAGGATTAACAACAACAGTTTGAGTTTCTCAGAGTTTACAAGGTGCACCTGAATGCACCATGAAGTCCCATGTCACACATGCTTTCCGTTCGTTGTCTACATAACTCACGGGGAAGGCAAAATGTTGCCACACGCAGGAGGAATTTCCAGTTCTGTTGTTTCTCAGTCATCTCCGACTTCGGCAGTGGCCATGGAGTTTGGAAAAGTGCAGCTGCAGGCTACCGGTAAGCTAACTTTTCCCTGTGTCTTTAGCTGCATGCTTCCGCCAGGAAGCTACACTGTATCGTCTATGTGTGTTTTTTTTTCTTTGATGATCGAAATTGAAAGCTCATTTTGATCGGTTTTTGATTTAGAATCGAAATTGTGACGCCCCTACTCACCATCACCTGCTGCTAGTGGTCCAAAAAAAGTTAACTTCTTGTTTTTCCCTATTGAGATCAACACAGTAATGTGGAGCAAACCCTCTTTGGCTGAATGGGTCAGCATAAATCGATTATTGTGTTTATATACATACACATAATTGCTGTGTACTGTAATAATTCTCCTCTCTTTCAACATATCTCTGTGTTTGTCACTCTCTTTGCAGAGGGGCGGACTTGGAATCCACAAATGATATTCACAAGAATATCCTCTGAAAATAAACGACCTGTTCCTTTGAAGGGGAGAAGAGATGGTATGGTCTCAGCGGATGATGTCAGCAAGAGGAGGTGTGACCTCTGGGTCTCGGAGAGTCCACTCTCTCTTCATTAACAGTCAGGTAAATATGTTATCATGGCCCAAGGCAGCTGCTCACTTCCACCTGAGCAAGGAGCCTGGGATGCCTGGGGCAATAATGAGTCCAGCATGTGAAATGGGTTCCAGTCCATGAAACCATTTCATTTGTAGTATTTTGTGTTTGTTTTTCACTATTACAAACTTTCTATTCCAAAGTTTGGCCCTTCAGTATTCCTTCACTCTGTCCAACTTTTTCTCCTTCGCTCTTCATGCCTGTTGCCCCTCTGCCCTGTCTCTCTTGCTCTGCATGTGTGTTTTTTACTCTCTTTTCAATCCCCTTGTTTGGCTTTTCATTTTTTTGCCTTGGTCGGTCGGGCTCGGCTTGGGATCGGGCTATTGTTATGGAAAAGTAACTTTCTCTATATGAAACAACTAGGACTGCAACGATTATTTTCATTGCCGAATTATCTGTTAATTATGTTCTCTATTGTTGTTTCTTGTTTGGTCTCTAAAATGTTTATAAAGTTGTGAAAAATGTTGATCGGTATTTCCCAAAGCCCAAGATGGCGTCCTCAAATGTCTGGTTTTGTCCACAACTCAAAGATATTCAGTTTACTGTCACAGAGGAGTGAAGAAACTAGAAAATATTCAGATTTAAAAAGTATTTGTTTGTATTTGTTTCCTTAAGCTGATTAATCGACTTTCAAAACAGTTTGTCAATAGTTGACAACTAATCGATTTAATCGATTAATCGTTGCAGCTCTAGAAACATAGAATACGTGGGTGTTTTATGAGGAACAGCCTTTTTACAAACGTCATTTGGGACATTTGACTGTTTGTCAATGACTGTTGAAGCAGTTCTTCTGTTATTAGTGTCTGGCTCCATGTAAGTATGTTTCTCTGTGTCAACAATGCATATAAAATATGTGTAAACATTGAACCTTTAGAACATTGTAAACCGAACCCTGCTTCGTTTTGCTTTGTTCTCCGAGCTTGAAACTGCTTTCAGAATCAACTCCCAGAGATCAAGCCAGTAGAGGATAGGATACGAACCACAAAACAATCGGGATCATGACCTACACATAGAGCCTTTAATTGTGATAAGATGAATGGTAATAAACCAATGTAACATTATTTGTGGGACACTGGACTGAACCATCAATGTCAAAGCCACTGGAGACACTCAAGTGGCAGGCATTAAAAATATTGTCCTGTGCACAGTATGGTGAATGTCTTCGACCTCACATAATTGGCTCGTCCTTCCTGACTGTACCACGACGATCAACGACCTTAATGGTGCCTGATGACACACTAATCCGGATGACAGCGTTAAGCGGCTATATAGGCATCACCTGCTCGCCGAAAAGCCACCAGACATTTTCCATTTTCCAGCAAGAAGACAGAGTCCTGAATTTGATTCAGTTCTGACCTCTGCTCTCCTGCCTGTGAGTCACACACACATGAGTAGAGGCAGGGGAGGGAGAGAGAGAGAGAGAGAGAGAGAGAGAGAGAGAGAAAGTATTCTGCAGTATCTGCTGTACTTGTAAATGTGGTTCTGGGGCTTAATAGTGGACTGTCTGGCTCAGTAGTCAGTTCAGTGACTGTAAATTAATTTCAGATTTAGCAGCCATTCATCAGTGGCACATTTGCACAATTGGCATTTGTGTTTGCTGGTAATGAGTGTTACAAGTGTAAAGTGTAAAATAAATGTAGTGTCTGTCATGTATGTAAGTAGGCCTTTACACATTCAAGCATTCAACTTCACCCTTTCAACCATTTTTTTTAAAAACATTCCTACATAAGTCTAATAAAAAAAAAAAATTATTCAAATAGAGAAGCAAAGTCCCTCCCCTCCTCCTGGACCCAATGGGACTATATATGGAGGAAAAATATGTTATGTTGTGAACGGGGAGACACAAATACATTTTTATCCCATTTCAATTGAGCCATGAATTACACATATGATGTTGGTCAATTTAAAAGATAATTTAGCAAGTGAAGAAAGTCTCAGTTTGTCGTAGGTTTGTAGTTTTTTGTGAAACCATTTTGTGCACTACATATCTCGTCTCCCACAATACAATACATTCAAAGTGTGACAACACCAAGAAGTGCATTTTTTCCATATGCATAAGCAGGCAACTGTGGTTAATAATAATAATAATAATAATAATAATGTTTCGGATAAATCTCAACGTCAGAACGGGCTATCACTCACACAATGTATGCAAGCCCATGCACGCACGCACACACGCACGCACTCACACATACACACACACACACACACACACACACACACACACACAATTAACATTGACATATTTCTTTATTTAAAAATTAAAAAAAACTGTACTGAAATGCTTGAATGGGGGCATTACACAGTTATGTAACGTGGCTATAGCGCCCCCCAGGCCCCAGTGTGTGTGTGTGTGTGTGTGTGTGTGTGTGTGTGTGTGTGTGTGTGTGTGTGTGTGTTCAGCTATTCTGGCTGTAAGCAGGTGCTCAGGTGTCCTTGGTTTGAACTTGACACTAGCCTCATGAATCAATCTCCACTCCGGGGTTATCTGCCAGTAGTGTAGGCAAGTGTGTGTGTGTGTGTGTGTGTGTGTGTGTGTGTGTTGCTGTGTGTGTACTAGGCAGGTTAAGACTGGCCAGGAAGGTATTAACTTCTGATTGATTCATTTGGCTCTAATCCACCTCCCAGTGAAAGGTGCAGCTTGCCCTGCTCCTTTTCGAAACATTATTTACCTGATATTCTCACAAACCTCAGTGCTGGACGTAAAGGTGCTAAAAAAAAATAATCTCCTGCTTGTTTTAGTCCCTCTTGACTTTTTATTCATTTTCGAGTCATGACAATCCCTTTAGCCAACTGTACTTATTGTTCCTGCAACCTTTTATTTCAAACATCAAACATAGGACCCGTAGATGAACCATTTCATTTTTAAAGGGGTTAGACACATGACAACTTCAACAAGTCCTCCAAACCATACGACGACATACAGTAGGTTGTTAATTCCTTCCCTCTAATACGACCCTCAGGATTGTTTTCCGTCCTCATTTCTAAACCACAGAACGTCATTTTCACGGTTTTAAACGCATCGTTAACGTTGTGAAAAGGCAGTTTGGTTATGTTTAGGCACCAAAACTACTCAGTTAAAGCTTTAGTGCGTAACTTTTTGATATTAATGAATGTCCGTTACAATGAAGCCATTGCCAAATAATAAGACAATATCCATCCATCCATCCATCTTCATCCGCTTATCCGGGGTCGGGTCGCGGGGGTAGCAGCTCCAGCAGGGGACCCCAAACTTCCCTTTCCCGGGCCACATTAACCAGCTCCGACAATAAGACAATATAAGAATCTTTATTGTCATTGCACATCAGGTATACAATGAAATTTCAGTGCTTCTTCGGCCAGTGCATAATACATATAAACAATAAAAGGAGAGAAGTAAGCAATATATACATAATTTACACATCACAGCGCACACACACTTTATGAATTCAGGGACCTGATGACCCAGGAAAAGAAACTGTTTGGAGGAAGGGTGGGGTTGGTGCACGATCACTGCAGGCTTGTATCATGTGGACGCGCCGACAGTGTTGTTGTCATTACTTAGAATTCCTCATGGGGGCGACAGAAACTACGCACTATAGCTTTAAAATCAGACGTTACTTCACTTCCGGTCACGTACGTGATGCTGAACGTGACATAGCTCCATTTGTTCCGTAGTTAAACTTAAAAAAAACAAAGACACAAACAAACAAATCTCAGATGTTAGTTGGATTACTGCTCAGTATGAACTATCATGTTTGATCATTTCAGAATTCCCGCAAAATGCCTTTTGTTTCAATTTTGTTTACAGGCGAACACAAATTATACGTATAATTTATCATACATCTTGAAAGCAACTATTCCCATCAAATAAATCTTCATTTTCAAATAGACCTGGTTGTCCTGAAGAACAAAATGTGCAATACATCCACATTTGAAGCTGATGAGAGAAGTTGAGAGGCTAATAAATGGAAGTACAGTACAAAACAAGGCTTGTGAAAGGGTTAAAAGAGATCCCTCCAGGTGCTGTAAAGGCAGCAAAACATAATTTTCCCTGCAACATTTCCTTTCTGCAGATTTCCAAAGTGAGGACTGGTGCAGCGAACCAGAGTCTGATAAACTGAATGGAGCTAAACTGATCATGTGGAGGTGTTGATGATGCAGGTTGTATTTTTCTCATCTTGACTTGCTCTCACTGAGAGCAATTAATAAGAAAGATTGAGGGAAAAAGAGAACAGCAATTATGAATAATTAAATGGTGTTTGTGTGTGTGTGTGTGTGTGTGTGTGTGTGTGTGCGTGCGTGTGTCTGTCTGGACAGGTGATTATAACGAAATCACATTTGAATGTGCAGCTTGGGTCAGCAAGAGAAAGAATGATGAAGAGGATGAGGAGAGAATGGAGAGGAGGGTGGAAGTTTGAGAAGACGAGGTAATGAAGAGTTCCCCACTGACAACTTCATCTCCGTGGACTGAGATGGAGAGAGGTGGCGAGAGGCTGTGATGCTAATGAACACAGTGAGCAAGACAGTCTGACAGGGAGCATGGCATGATTCGTTTGACTGACAGGTGTGAACTGGGAGTGTGTGTCTGTGTGTGTGTGTGTGGGGGTGTGTGTGGGCTTGTTTAACTATATTCGTGGGGGGTCCAAAAACCGGGAGTCCAGTATACTTGTGGGGTCCTGACAGCTTTGTGTGTTTTTTTTTTTAAAGTATTCTCACAAGGCTTCAGTGTCACAACACAACCTTCCTCTGGACCACACACACACACACACACACACACACACACACACACACACACACACACACACACACACAGGTTTGTTTCACTATCTTTGTGGGGACCCGTCATTGACATAATGCATTCCCTAGCCCCTTACCCTAACCTTAACCATCACAACTAAATGCCTAACCTTAACCGTTACCCTAACCCTAACATTTTTAACATTTAGGGCAAGGGGCTAGGGAATGCATTATGTCAATGACAGGTCCCCACAAAGATAGTGCCACAAACCTGTGTGTGTGTGTGTGTGTGTGTGGTCCAGAGGAAGGTTGTGTTGTGACACTGAAGCCTTGTTTGAATACTGAAGCCACAACCAAAATATGAAATCCTTTAGATGAATTATTAAAGCGGAGGTGAAGCAGACTTTTTTTATTGAGAAGATAAATTATATGACTTGAGGTTATACATGAATAAATTGCTAATGAAGTATGTTCACAAATCCTTATATTTTTATGACTGGTCTGTTTTATTGGCTGTTTTGTGAAGCACTTTGTAAAGTGGATTTTCAAAGGGCTCTCTAAATAACGATTATATTATTGTCACGTCATCATCCACCTGTTAGTTTCCATTGGCTGCCGGGCTAGGGTGGGTGTGGCTTACCTGCATCAGAGAGTGAAAAGCGGAAATGAAGAAGACCGTAGAGAACGCATGTTGCGGTGGAACAGCTCAGTGACAGACTGATGAAGAGGATTGTGTTTTAGGACTTGTCGTGACGTTTCCCCGCAGAGTTTGTGTTAATGTTACGTCCGCGTTTTGAATGTCATACAAATGATCACCTGAGTGTCCTAATGCTGTTAGACGCTGCCCGGACTGACGAGGGAAGAGGGAAGCTGAGGACACGCCGAGCCTAAGGACGTCGGGTGGGCCTCTAACCTTTACCTTCAGACGATCGGCTAAGCGTCTAGCTTTCTAGTTTTCAAATGCACAAGTAAAACCAAGCTCTGGTACTGTACTGTATAATCCTAGACGTAACGAGAGTAATCAAGTTTCCCCAGGGTTGGTTATGCCTTGACAAATACTGACTGCTACCTTAAAATGATTAAATATTTCGGTAACACTTTACTTGAAGGTATCTACATAAGAGTGACATGACACTGTCATGAACACATGAACCCTAACCCTAACTCTAACTCTAACACCAACTCTAACTCGTCATGACAAAAACCGAATGACACTTAATGACAGAAGCGTTATGTCATAAACATTTATGACTTGTTTATAATGTTTGACACGTTCATGACAGTGTCATGTCACTCTTATGTAGATACCTTCAAGTAAAGTGTAACCCCGTTTTTCTCTCATACAGATGCAAAACAGCTTTCATTCCTGTTTTTGATGTATGTGTTTAGGCACATTTTAACCATACCAATTCTAATTGGTGTGCAATAAAGATATAGAGGAAACATGTGTAGTATTTAGGATAATTACTGTAATCCACAGATCGGAAAGGTTTCAATTTGTTCTCCAAAATTCATTTCCTTTACATTTATAAATCGCCTGATTACACATAATAAAAAAAAAATGGGTTCTCTTCTGAAAAAAATTTGGACAAAAGTTAGTAATTATTCATTAATTTCCTGATAAGTGTTCCTGAATGTGCGTCGTTATTAACATTTCCCTGGTTCTTTTTCAGCAGCCTGACTGGCAGTATTACATAAAACACACCCCACTTGGTGCTCTCCAGGACGTGAGGCAATTAAAGAACAGTATTTCTCTCTCTCATGAAGTAGGTCGCGCCTAATTGCATTTGACGATGAAGAGCGGGAACATACTGTGGCAGAAATGACATGCAAGGCTTGTCACAACAGCTGTATTAATAAACATAAAGACAACTTGCCTGTGGAGTTTGTCTTTGCTGTGTCTTCTGACAGCACAGACTGCACATGTATTTAGCTCTTAACAAATTAAAAATACAGATAATGCTTTTCCTGAATGTATAACTTTTTATATTGTGGAAAATAAATCCCGTTAAAGCTGATTTATTTAGGGACTAATGATATATCCCCCTATTGGATTAAGAACAACAAGGCTCAGCCATTTTCATTTCCTGTTTAACTAAGAATGTTGCAGTATGGAGTGATTAAAAAAGTGCAGTGTGGTACCTATTTAACTGAGCTACGAAAAAACAAGCTATCTTCTTTTATGAATGTCCGCTTGCGAAGCACACCTCAGTGCTGTGTTCTCAGATAACCGTTTCTTGTTTTTTCACCCTTAATGGACCCTGGTTGCAAACGGGGTTTTAGCTTGCAGGCAATGGAAATATTAATGGCAATGTTATTATGATTAGATGTATTAAACTTGGTAATTAGGTTATACAAAATGGTTTTGTCTGAAGCTAAATAGGTATTAGAGTGCCTTTGTTTATAACTAATCACCTGATAAGACTGATATTGACTCACCCACAGTTACAACTGGCTGTGCTTTTGTCTTTTCTTCTTTTATTTTCCTATTATATAATCAGGTGAAAGTTTCATGTAGGTTGTGTTTGAAATCTTTTTTTTTTATATAAACAAAGATACAATACAAGCAACATAAACAGTAAAAGACAACAATGCACAAAGACAGTAACTAACACATTTACAAACTTTTAGTGTGAGACTTTGCTGCTTTCCTCTGTTTTACATCATAGCAAATTGAAAATTAGATTTGTAAAAGTTTTTGTTAATGTGTTGTACTTTGTTGTTCTGTGTCAGGTTGATGTTGGGAGTGTGTCACCTCTCAACCTATTGACAGATGGTTTTTTTAAGATAAATAGCTATTGTGCCACTGTTGTCTGTCCTCTGACTGTTCTACTATTTTTGTTCAACATAAGATGGCCATGGTGGGAAAGTGATGGCGAGCAGCAGGTGGCTACATGGCTCCATTATTTGATCTTTGACCCAGACAAACACAATTGGTTTCCAGGCAGCGTTTCAACGGCTATTATGGCGCAGGGCTTTCAAAGAGGCAGAAAGTGAAAGAAAACAAACACAGGCTGTGCAAAGAGGCATTGTCAAGATCCACTTTGATTTGCTTGCTCATATCTGATGACTCATTGCTCAGTTGGGTTTTAGCAGGAAAAGCAAACATAGTAGCACAGCCGGGGTTCATGGTAACTGTAAGCTTTAGCTTATTGTGTGTCATAAACCTGACTCTAGGTCATGAATAGTCTATATCGGCGACGTTTCATTTCCGGGATTGTTCAGTTGGCACCGAAAATTCCGCCGGATGTCTCTCATTTTGGCCGGATGTCCGTCACTTCCACTTTCCTTAAAAAGCCATTTTGCACTGCGGTCTATTTATGAGGACTATGGTTAACTGCTCCTCAGATCTCTGCAGGGTAAATCCAGACAGCTAGCTAGACTATCTGTCCAATCTGAGTTTTCTGTTTTTTGAATGTACACGTTCCACCAAAACAAGTTCCTTCCTGAGGCTATTTTTTAGAGGCCCCGTTGCTATATTGACCAGCTAATTCCAATCGTCTTGACCACCAAGACGATTGGAATTGGTTTAAAGTGCTCATATTATGCTTTTTGGCGTTTTACCTTTTATGATATATATATCTATATATATATTATTGTTATATATCTTTTTTTGTGCATGTAATAGGTTAACAAAATGAAAAAGCCCAAAGTCCACCGTAAAGAGACTAACCATCTCCAACAGAAAACAATGTTCACAAACTGTAGTCCGTCACTTTGTCTCACACGTTATAATGCTATCCTAGCTGCTAGCGTGGCACACCCTCATACTCTGCATCTGACTGGCTAGTAGTCCTTACCTAGGTACTGTCAGGGCACGCCCTCATACTCTGCTTCTGACTGGCTAGTAGTCCTTACCTAGGTACTGTCAGGGCACGACCTCATACTCTGCTTCTGACTGGCTAGTAGTCCTTACCTAGGTACTGTCAGGACACGACCTCATACTCTGCTTCTGACTGGCTAGTAGTCCTTACCTAGGTACTGTCAGGACACGCCCTCATACTCTGCTTCTGACTGGCTAGTAGTCCTTACCTAGGTACTACACATGTGCGACTCCCAACAAAGATGGAACAGAAGTGCGATGCTTCACTCTGTAGCTAAAACAGAGAGCTCAAAACACAGGGTGAAAAGAGGAGCGGCAGCAATGTGCAGTACAACAAAAATATGGTGTTTTTTGAAAATTAAACCATGTAAAACTATTCTGATATAACCTCTAAATACAATTATGAACCTGAAAATGAGCATAATATGAGCATTTTAAAGAAATGCCAATAAATCAGAGCATGTTTTGCACCCATCCCGGAATGCTGTGTGGACTAGCCAGACCCTCCTCCACAGCGCTGTGGAGGAAGGTCTGGCAATGCAAAACTAGGTCATGACAAACTGGGAAGACACACAAGATGCCAATAATTTAAGGTATTTCTTACTAATAAATACATGTACAGTATAAGGTTCAACTAAATACAAGTGTGAATGTTGGAAAAAATCATAGTATGAAAGACAAAGAGACCGATTTGCATGACCACAGCAGCAGAAAAAGATCAGAATGCAATGCAGCCATAAGACTGGCATGACTACTTGGTTTAAAGTTCAAAGAGTATCCATTTATCTTCAAAAACAATGTTTATTTCTAGACTTACTTTAACATCTAAATGAAACAAGACAAACTGATAACAGCACTACATAGATAACACCTCTTTAATTAGCTTGAAACAGATTGCTAAGACAGACTGTTGTTCAAATTGTTTCCTTTGCTGCTTTATAGATGTAGATAGTTATGTGCAAATGTGTTCAAAATGCACCAGGCTAATGCATTTTACCACTGAAATATATTTAAAATCTAAAGCCCTGCTAGTGTCCCCTAGAGGATACATTGTCGACAACAACCCACAATATGAAAAGTGTGACGGATATGATTACCGGTATGTGTGCTCAATCCTGCATACTTATCTTTTTAGTGTGCCTTTGATGCAGACTGAAATATTTCGGCAACTATGGATTGCCATTAAATGAATGTTCCCTGGAGGATGATTCTTATTGACGTTGGATATCCCCTGACATTTCTTCAAGCACTTGTGTCTTGAGTGAAATTACTCAAGTATTGAATCGATTGGCATGAAACGCGTGCAGCCCCCTCGGTATAAATTATTATCAGTTGGCAATCCCTGTGACGTTGCTTTTATTTGTTGCATAAGTTGCATTTTCACGTCAAAATGTGTTTTAACAGTTGACCTGATGTTTTCTTTAGGTGCGCTGTTATATGATTTTAATAGACACCTGCAAGAATTATTTATACAAATATTTACCAGAGGCCATAAACACACGGGAGACCCAGGACTAGGTGGAGGGATTATATCTCTAACCTGGCCTGGGAACGCCTCGGGATCCCCCAGTCGGAGCTGGTTAATGTGGCCCGGGAAAGGGAAGTTTGGGGTCCCCTGCTGGAGCTGCTACCCCCGCGACCCGACCCCGGATAAGCGGATGAAGATGGATGGATGGATGGATGGAAACACACATTTCTTTGTCAGTTGGTCGGTGGGTTCTTCATTTCCTGCCCATGCGTGCCTAAAGCCATTCTGAGCTATAGAGGTTTTTGAGGATTTCCAGACTTCATCTTAAATGTCATGGGTACACACTCTGCTGTGCATTGTAAGCATTGGATGTCATTTGGGCTTATGAAACCTCTTCAGAACTCAACAAAAGAAAGAAAATGAAATGAAAATGAAAAAAAAGAAAGAATGATGAAACGCCCTCCACCTCGGCTGTGATCTGGGTAGTTAGCTGTGAACTTCAGAGAGGCTAAAGCACTCTGGTCTGGGGTGAATGTTAAAGAGTTAGAGGTTTTCAAAATGCTGGGTGGTGCTCCCTTACTTTCTCACTTTCTCTCTCTCTCTCGCACACTTTTTGACACACTGCCTCAGTCTCTCCTGTCAGTGAGTTTTGAATATTTAAACCTTGTCTCTCAGAATCACCTTTATTACCTGCATAGCTACTTTGCACTTTATTTTGTGGGGCAGAATTGTATACCATCTGGATTACATTTTTCCTTCAATGCATCAGACAACAACACAATGTAACAATACAATTATCAGTGTTGCTGAAACGTTAGCTATAAATACAATTAATATGCATTCTGAGTACCTCTTATGAAGTTTTAAAATGTGTACCTTTCTCCATTGTTTATTGTTCTTGTGAGGTCGAGCACCCCTACAATCTACAATCTGGGTTGAGGGCACAGTTAGGCTGCTACGATGGACTGTTTGATTTAGACAACATTAACATGTATCTGCCAATGGTTTTCAGATGGTTATTTCTGCAACATTAATGCATGACAACAAAGTATTAATGAAGTAAGTTTGTGGTGTCAACACTGATGAGTTAGGACAAGACCTCAGTCTTGAAGGTATTTTATTACCATAGCTTCTGCCTAAAAACGAGACGCTTCCAGAAGTTATTTGTTCAAGCAGCAAAATATGACCTATATTTACGTTTATAGCAGCGTCGCCCTCTAGTGGCTGTAGTAATTATGATGGGAGCAAAGCAGGAACTAAGTGACGAAATATAATGACGCCAAATTAGCGCGTAAGGAGATAGGTTGGGGCGGTGGATGAGACAAACAAACATAAACAGGATTTGGGAGAGCAGGGTTCGAGTCCCATTTGAAACTAAAGTAAGTTTAGCATTACGTGCGTAACCTTCAGGAAGTAAAGTAATGTCTAACCCCTAATACTTTTACTTTTTCTAAACCTAACTATGTCGTTTTTGTGTCTAAACATTACCAAACTGCACAGCATTAAAAACATCTTTAAAAGCACGACCTTTAAGTTCAAAAACGTTCTGTTGTTTAGATATGAGGTTGTATTTCCACCAACGCTAGGGGTGCTATTTTTTGATATGCTGCTGTGGGTTGTATTAGATAGGAGGAACAAACGACCCATATCGTTGTATGGTTTGGAGGACTTGTTGCCTAAAACCTATATGCAAGTATACAAACATTAAGAATTTAAGCTACACAAAACAAACTTTGAAAACGTGACTTGTTAAAGGCAAGGTGTCTTGGTTGCTGTTTAAAGCATTGCAGTGAGGGGGGCTATAACAGACAACTTATCCTTAAGTGTTATGAGTTAGCCCAGTATCCAAAGCGATGGATGCCAATGTCTGTATTGCATTAAGTTGTGCGCCCTATGTAGCTAGATAGAAAGTAAGGGTGTGGATCCGCACACACTGCCCACACAAAGATGACACAGAGCTGGGTTTAAATTAGCAAAATATCTAAAATTTTGGATATTGTCAGCAGCTTTGATAAAACCAATATCAATAGTGGCATGTTGGATTAAAAATAGCAGGGAAAGATACACTTTAAATTGTGTCTACATCAATGAATATTGTTTGTTCAGGATCACAGCTGGCTCGATCTGCTTTGCATCAATGTACCAGTGAATGTGCCGACTAATTACCCATGAAATGCATCAATATGCTGCATCATTAATTGGAAGCAAACTGTGAGGCATTTAGTGGAGTACAGTATTTTGTGTGTTGTGTGCTTGGCAATCTGCATATTGATCCATGTGTTTTAATAAAGACTAGGCCGAGCAGCATTGACTTTCAGGATGAATAATCAATCCGCTTCCTGTGGAGAAATAGCTATCCACCAGGAAATGATTCTGGTTTATTTAACTCCACCCATTGAGGTTCCACTCAACCAATGAGATTATTTTTGTTTTGCCACCAGCAGCTTTTCCTCTAAAAAATATTTTGTATCAATCCTAAAAAATGTATTTGTGTGACTAGTTGATCTGCACATACACAAAGTAAGATAGCTAGTGTCTGCATGTGTATAAGGTAAGGTAAAGGTACTGTATTGTCACATACACGTAGCAAAATGTATTGTCTGCATTTAACCCATCCCTCAAGGGAGCAGTGGGAAGCCATTAACAGCTCCCGGGGACCAACTCCAGATCTGAGCCAGTGCCTTGATCAAGGGCACTGACTGGAGAACCTAGTACATGTTTTTTGATGGTGGGGGAAACCGGAGCACCCGGAGGAAACCCACGCAAACAGGCTCCACACAGAAAGGCCCGGAACGACCTGGATTCGAACCTTGAGCATTCTTGCTGTGGGGGCCACAGTGCTAACCATTGGGCCACCATGCTGATGTTCATCATAGAAGGCCTCACCTTTTCCTTGTGGTGTTGAGTGTTTATCCAGACAGAGTGCAGGATTCACAGCTTCTCAGTGTGTTGCTCTGATAGCTCCCTGCTGCAAGGTGACTGTGATTGGTTTGAAGAAATGCCAATAAACCAAAGCATGTTTTTCTCCCATCCTGGAATGTTGTGTGGACTAGCCAGACCCTCCTCCGCAGCACTGTGAAGGTAGTTCTGGCAATGCGAGAATACAAAAATGTCAACTAACCACAGACAGTTGCCTCGTTAATGGACTCACGGCTGTGTGCTTCTGAGAGGGAATAGGGTTAACCCTGGACTGGATATTTGGCGTTAACAAACAGGAAACAATGACGACCAAATTACATAGGGCGCGTCTGTGCTGCGTTGCGGCGTACCGCGGATGCCACCAGCAATCGCAGCCATTCAAGATAATGCGACCCGCGGGGCATTACACAGGTCGGGCAGCAAGTAAAATGACTAGAGCATCTAGTCAATTTACCATCCAACATATCATATATGTCTCCTCTGCAACACCATGGGCAATGAGAGATTCATCTTGGAGGTGGAAAAACACAAGATATTAATGTTATACGACACCGCAGATCCTTTTCATGAGGACGCCAGAAAAGAGACGGCATGGAGTTTAATTGCAGGCGTGCTTGGAGTGGAATATGGGTACTAGCTTAATAAACACGTGATTGTCATTTCAAGTACTTGTAGAGAGCTTTTCAGTGTCGGTCGGTCGGGCAGGCAAGACGCTTCACTTCTAACATGCTCCGCGAGATACTCCCGGTGTGGTATGGCGCTTGGTGGAAGACGGAAAACCCTGCTGCGTAGCCGGAACGCGTCAGTTCCACGCCTTGTGAAATTCGGGGCGATGTATGAAACTGCCAATTAGATTCAATTCCTATTAAATTGAAGGTTTCCGTTTCCGGATTGTTCCGGCCCACTTTAACCCCTGAGTGACCCTTACTTTACTGCAACTGCCCCCTGTAGAAAGAAAAAAAACACAATACAAAGAAACTTTTTGTTCCGACACCCTGCAGCCACATATGCACAAATGCATTACGCATCATGCTTATATTAGTTCCTTCCTCATCCCAGTCCACACTCCCAGCTCCTGTTCCCAGGGTTCCTTGCTCCCCTCTCTCTTGCTGTCTGGAGTGCAGAGCAGATAACGGTGGATCAGGACAGCAGAGAGCAGAGCAGAGGCCAACACAGGGGCTTCTCAAACACAGATTCCTCATTCGTCTTGACAAGCCTGGCAGTCTGAGCGGCAGAGCAAACAGCCTGTTCACACGCTTCATATTCATAGTAGCACTGCACACAAACAAGCACGTACTGTATCACACAATGTCAAGGGTACACACACACACACTTTTCATTGCAACTTTTATTTACCCAGGGAATGTCAACTCCTTTCAGCAGCACCTGCTTCATAGCCTTGTTCAGACCCGGCTGGCAACAGCTTCACTTGAAGAGTTAAATGGTAAATGTTAAATGCTGTGCCCTAGGGCTCTGTAACAGTAGTGCAGGGTATTACTTATTCATGTTGCCCACAGGAATTCAAAACGCACTATAGAGAGCCTCCAGATAGGCTGCTTCATCACCTGGTATGGCAGCTGCACTAGCATGGACCTCAAGGCGCCGGGAAGGGTGGTGCACACGGCCCAACACAGCATGGCACTTCACTGGGTGTGAGCTGCCCAGCCTGCAGTAGCTATACATCCAGCGGTGCATCAAGTCAGATCAAACAGGGTGGCAACCCCCCTCCTCCGAAGATGTAAAAGGGGAGAGAGAGGGGAATGACATACAGCAAAGGGTGGCAGGTTGGAGTTAGAAGGAAGGAAGGAAGAAAGGAAGGAAGGAACTCACACATATAAATATATTTCTTGTGTATTGGGCTGTGAGGGCCATTGGTTCAGGTTGGGTCCTTTGTCTTGGCCACTTGTGTGTGTTTGGCCCATTAACGTTTGTAACAGGCATTTTCTTATGATTTTCCCTTTGGTTGCCAAAGTTTAAAGTTGGCTGGGGGACTCTTTCATAGGAAGGACGTGCGTTCAATACTAATTTAATTTGTTAGGGTTTGTCAATACACACAGTGTTTTACGGATAAATGTGTGATGTAAACACAACCTTTTTAGCTATAATAAGATATCCAAAGGGTACTGTTCATTTTAATTTATTAATTGAGGTACACACTCTGCAAAAAGAGACTGCTAATGACACATCATTCCTGAAAGAAACAGATCTTGTATAGTACCGTACAAACAGTCGTGGGTAGGATTACTTGTCATGGTTGTGATTTTACTGTTATAGTTTTTCCTGTTTTATTGTGTTAAATTATTCCCTGTTTCCTTGTTTACTGTCTCTTGTGTTCTCTGTTGCGTTTTACCCTGTTTTCATCCTTGTGTATGTTTTATGCTTCAGTTTCCTGTTTTATTTTGTAGTCTGTTTTCTCCCATGTCATGTCTTGTTTTACTTCCTGCCTTGTGTTTTCCCGCCTTTGTGATTGTCTGCCCCACCCTGATGTGTTTCACCTGTTACTGAGCCTTCGTGTCACCTGTCCCTTGTTTCACCCTCGTTACCTTGTGTGTGTGTGTGTGTGTGTGTTTCTACCCCGTTTGTCTCGGTATTCCAGTTTATTGTGATTCTTGGTCTTTTGACTTCCTCAACGTCTTCTGGAACTATTTCTTCCTGCTTTCTTCAGGACTCTTTTTGTTGTATCCTTTTTATTTATTAAATCTTCAAACTCAACACTGCCCTGTCTTCTCTGCAATTTTGGGTCCGCCATTTCTCAAAATCCTGACATTACTGGAATTTTTGTTGAAAAGATTCAACAAAGTGGAATGCCCTGGACACTAAGGCATGGATACCCGACCCAAGTCCGATGGGTCCCGACAGGTCCCGATGGTACCCGACGGGCCGGGCTGGGTTCGGACAGATATTTAGAAATTATGGTCGGGTTCGGGCCGGGCTCGGTCACATCAGCGTGATAAGACATGTTAAATGGTGCTGCGGCCGTCATACTGATCCTCTTTTTAGAGCACTACCCGAATGCATCTACTGATGATTTTCCTCATCAAAAGGAGGACATTACCCGCGCAGTCCTCACAACCAAGCTTAAGGCAGTTCGGGTGAAATACAGAGGTGCTACCACCACTTTGCCCACCGGTGTCGAAACTAATGACCTTGAGCTCTCATCCCAAGCCTCGCCTCAAGGCTCGTCAACATTGGATGTCATTGATGCCAGCGTCGAAGTAGAAGTTGAAGGACATCCTGATGATGGCAGCGTGGCACCACCAGTGAAGGAGAGGAGAGTTCTTCTAAACGTATGTATACAATTGTCTTTAGTAGCCTAGTTACCTGTATGGCTGACCTCATCAGACGGATGTGTGTGTGATGTGGTGTGATACGTTTGTGTCATTGTGGTCTACGCTTATTCCTACATAAATTTGTTGTAAAGGTTTGTTGATGTTTTGACATCAACAAACATGGTTGATTATGCAAACCTACCAACCTAGGTAACAAACCTAGTAAGCATTATTGAAATGTGTGTGTGTAAGAGAGAGAGAGAGAGAAAGAGACACTATCTTGTAGCCTATCTGGGCTTGCCCCTAGGCAGAGGGAAATGTCAATGAAAGCTAGAATTTAGAACTCAAACATTGCCATGGCACCACATAAAACATTCTAGAGAAATTCTACAGCTCCTAGTCCTATTACTAAGCTCCTACTACTAAGAGCTGCTACTCTGATGGCAATGGCTGACACTGTTTTTTTTTTTAAAAGTGAAAACTGGAATTGAATGGAAGAATAATGTTTGTAACACTGGATTTTTTTACTGCAAATTATGCTGTTGTAATTAATTTTTCTGATCTACTTTGTAAAGGCCAAACTAAGAGGACACCGCCAGGAGCGTCTGAATAAACGGCTTTCAGCAGAGGCTCTTCAACAGCATGCTGTTGCAGAGCTGTTGCAGACCAGCGTCTTAAAAGACAACTCCTTAACGTCATTGAGGCCTCAGGAAAAAAAGTTAAAGATTCCAATGCACTGGATAGGCTTACATCAATTGTTGATGGATTTTCTTTCCTGCGGGAAACACTCCATACACCACCACCAGCACAGGCGCCACCACCACCACTACCACCACACTACCCCACAACACTAGCCCAGCAAGGCCATATGCCATCACAACACTCCCATATGCTATCACAACACTCATATCTGCCAATTCCAATACATCAGGTATTCCCACAAATCTCCTCAGGAAATAGAACACACACACACACACACACAATGTAATGCCTATTACCATTAACACTGCAGATTTGTCCTTCACACCTGTTGAGGGCGTAGGGCAGTTCTCGTACACCCAAACACTTTTCAAGAAAGATTAGTCAAAATTTGACTCACAAACACTTTCTGCAGGCTACGGCTACTTTTTGAATGTAAAAAGGCAAGTATAACAGCTTGTCTAATGTTTCAGCAGTTGCAATAACAGTTTACACAAATTGCACGTTTGAAGACAAGTATAAAGGCTTGTCTGGTGTCTTGGCAGCTGCTATAAGAGTTTACAGAAATTGCACTTTTTGGTTGTTTAGTGTTAAAGTTACCATGGCAATGTTTTTTTGAGGTCAGTTGAATTCCAAGCTCTTTGAACTGAGTTCATTTGAACACTGTTTGTATGCCCTATTTTCAGACAGCTATACAATTTGATTATTGTAATGTCACCTCTTGAAGCCTCTTGGAAATGTCACTTGAATGCTGTTTCATTTATTGTTTTGTAATACTTCTAAGTTATAAGCAGTAAGCAGTACAGGGGCATTTTAATTGTAGTGTTTGTTCTCTTTAATGCCCTAATGAAAAACAATTATTGTGTCTGATCAGAACTAAACTGGTTGAAAAGCATTCAGACTTGTGTCTGTAATTGTGTAAGACTCACACAGTGAAGTATGCTGGGGCAACTATAAAACCACTGACCATTTTCACTGTAAAACTGGCCCACAAAACTGTTGAGTATCAAATACAAAGGACAAAAATGTAAAGAAGAATGCTTAAACACAAACATTAGCCTGTACTAAAATGTATACATTTAAACAGAGTAGGCTAGTTCAACATGTTTGTTAAACTGGTTTATGGGTCAAGAAACGGTGTCAGGACTCTCCTGACCGTCTTCCCTTCAGCTGACATTCCCTCTCTGACAGTTGGTGGATTATCAGGTTGGTTGTCCCGGTCATATTAAATAGCCTCTGTAACCTTGGTGTAATTAGTAATTATTAGTAATGATTAGTAAGCAGTAATTATGGAGGATGAAGCATGCATATACGACAAAGGGAAAGGTCATTAAGGTTAATGTCCATTGCTCTTCTCAGGGCTCCCAACCGGCCTTTCAGCCTCCCAAACGCGCACTCGATAACCATCCGTGCACGGCACAAAGACAGTCCAAAGTACTGCTCCTGAGCATTGGTCCCCCCATTCGCATACTCTTTCATTAGGTATGGGAGCAGAGGGTATGCAGGATCTCCAAGTAAGTACACTGGTATGGCCTCTTCATCCTCAACTATTTGCTTGGGACATGGTGGGATTTTTCCATCTCTCAGGTGTGGATGTGGAATTTGCAAAAATGCGGGCGTCCTGAACGCTCCCAGGCCATTTAACTACCACATCAATGAAAGAATATTTATAGTCACAGGTAGCCTGCACGTTCAAACTGAACCTCCCTTTTCTATTAATTCACAGATGGCTGCTTTATTTCCACGTGTGCCATCCACAGCACCTATGCAGTGAGGGAGTTCCGTGCACTTCTTCAAATTTCTGCACTAGTTGCTGCACAGAATTTTCGGATTTGGGCAGTTGTATGTACATAGGACCTAAGTGGACAGCTATTGCCTCACACACTTCCCTTACTATTATTGACACGGTCGATCGAGAAAGACCGAAAGCGTTGGCTGTCTTACGCAGTCTACCCTCGTCGGACAGGTAATACAAGGTGCAGGCTACTTTTTTCATGACACCGACAGGGGACCGCATGGGGGTCATCTCAGCTCGATGTAGGGACGCAGCAATTCGGAGAGTGACAGCGGCGAAGGCCGCGACATCCTAAAATTTTCACGCCACTCCTCCGGGACAACCACTTCATTTTTGAAGTTCTCCCACCAGACAGCAGTTCGCCCAGGTCGGACCCAAAACCGGCGATGCTGGCAGTGACGCGGACTGGCTCTTCGTGTTGGAGGGAGGGGAAGTTGTTGCAAAATTGCTGACCTTCGAGCACTCATTCGTCTCTGCTCCTCGACATAATGGAGCAGCTGTATTTGCAAATGCAAACAGATGAAAAGGGTTTCCACCAACATAAATGTGACTGCTACTCTGAATGCTTCCGTGATCACCGTAGCCAAATGAAAATGTAAACATAGGACGCACTTTTGGCCTAGGTGCGAGCTCTGGCGCATACTGTGACGTTGGCTGCCTAAACATCCGTTTGTCTCAGTTTACATGCAAACATGCAAATGTGCCATGTTGGATTTTGACCTCAGGTAGTATCACATTGTGGCTAGTCCACACAGCATTCCCGGGATGGGAGAAAAACGTGTTCTGGTTTATTGGCATTTCTTCAAACCAATCACAATCGATTTGGGCACCGCTAAGCACTGGACGGAGCAACGGTGGCTCTGCAAAATAGCCTCAGGAAGGACCTAGTTTTGGTGGAACATGTGTACGTTCAAAGGTTGTTTTACTCGTGCAACAGAAAACTCCGATTGGACAGATAGTCTAGCTAGCTGTCTGGATTTACCCTGCAGAGATCTGAGGAGCAGTTAACCATAGTCCTCAGAAATCCACCGGACTTTAAAATTATAACACAAAGAATGAGGAAGGTGACGGCCATCCGGCTGAAAATTAGGTAAGTTCACAGGGTGTTTTTCCGACTTTGACCTCGGACATTCCAACTTCTGAGTACAAATGGAAGACACTATAAGCTCTGGCCCACCTTCAACCTGAGCAGATGTTCCCACATTTCTAAGACATTTTTTTGTCACTGAAAATTAGGCCCTATGTTCCCACATTTCTATGATTTTTTTTTCAAAATTAGGCCCTATGTTCCCACATTTCCTTTTTCATGAATTTGTATCAGATTTTAGCCCCCTTTCCCACAATTTGGTAGCCAATTACACCCAACCTATTATCCAGTAGCAATGGACTACAGATGGCCTTTTAGCTAAATCTGGTGCGCCCATCTCTTTGTTTATTGCAAACATTTAATGTAAGCATGTGTGCATAAAGGACCCCCTGTGTGGCCGGGTTAGCTCAGTTGTTAGAGCAGGCGCACATATATAGAGGTTTACTCCTCGACGCAGCGGCCACGGGTTCGACTCTGACCTGCGGCCCTTTGCTGCATGTCATTCCCTCTCTATCTCCCCTTTCATGTCTTCATCTGTCCTGTGAAAATAAAGGCCTAAAAATAAAGGACCCTAACCCTGTGAGAACATAGGGCCTAATTTTCTGAAAAATCTTAGAAATGTGGGAACATAGGGCTGTGGGAACATAGGGCTGACCCAAATCAGCCAGAATAACTGAAATGAAGGCTGTGATGTCAAAATGAGCACCAAAATTGCACTGCCACCTATTGTGGTGGATGTGTTGTGTTTTGGCACAAAAATGTGAAGGCTTCTGTCATTGGAAAAAATGATGCCATTTGTTGTACATCAACAGTTCATGTTATAGTCCCAGTCTTGCATAAAGCACCTTAAAAAAAAGGGGTCTATTGTTCAATGTGGATCTAGCTGATGTGAAAAATGTCTGTAAGAGAATCGCTTCGCTGCCAGCTTTCATCACCGTGCTAAAAATAAATGTGGTCATGTGACTCCACAGGGCACTTTGGATAACAAGTTTCACTGAAGGTCAGAACAGATAACAGATATGACATTGCACACATACTGTACGTGACCGTGCACATGCGGTGCACATGCACATCTTCATGACTGTACGCCTGACTGCCAGATTGAAGAACGGTCCATGGCAATGTTACACACAACTCACACACATTTGAACAAGGATTTTCTTTGCTCAAACAGGAACACACAGCTGGCAGTTAGGCACATGAAAAAAAATGTCAACTGCATGATGCAAGTGATGATAATAATGCATTGTTTAGGATAATCATTGTGCGTTATGAAGAATGAAATGAGCTCTTTGCATTATCAGACAACAATGAATAATGCATTTCATCACTGCATTTCTTCAATTCAAAATAGCTGCGATTGAACCCGCAGCTTTTGCATCATCTGTGTCTGTGTTTTATATTGTCATCTTTTTTATATCTCTATGACAACTGTGCAAACCTCATCCACTGAAGAAGACCGACATCTTCAGACAATTCAGAAAAAAAGCAAGTACCCTGAGTTTAGATTATTTTGTGAAAATATATAGGAATTGTAACAATTTTGTTCACACCCAAAGTGACAAAATGAGGTTTACTTTAAAATGACAGCATGCAGACTAAATTTGGTCATGAGTTTTGCAGGACACTTTTGCCGTACAACTTGTAAACAGGCATGCTGGCAGCTCTGAGTATTTATGTCTTGGAGAGTCTTAAATGTATGTGCACAAGCACTGAATAGCTCTATGTCCCCTTTACAGTAATGCTCTCTCTATAATCAACTATTCTGCACAGAGTCGCATCACATCATCAGCTTGACAGTATTTCAGCTTGACCACATTATTTCAGCTTGACCACGTGGTATTTGACTTGACCATCTTCTGCTACACAGCGTACGCGCCCATTTTGCCAGGACATAAAGCCACTGAACTCATCACTTTAAATATGATGTTACTACAGTATTACGATGACAAGACCAGCATTTGATTTTTATGGCCCTCCACCTTGCCTAAGTAAATTAGTTTGAACTATGAGTCTTGGAGATGTTTGACACCGCACCCTCTGCATATGTCTCCCATTTAAGGGCCGCAGTCAAACTGCCTATTCGACAGCCTCGCCCACGAACTTTAAAGTCACTACTCAATATCGCAAATACCGCAAAAATAGAAGAAAGAAAATCCATTTCAAAGAGGAGAGGGAGAGAAAGAAAGCCAGTGTAGGGGAGATAGAGACAGTGAAAGAGTCTCAGCATGTCAAACCCAAATACTATTATACTTGTTATAATTCATTATTATTTCAATGACAGAGGTCTTGGTCTGAAGGTGACTTCATTACATTACAGGTTATTGCCTCATATATCAAACTTGGGTGGCCCCAATTTTTAGGCAGCAGAAGTGTCTGGCTGACTGTGAAATTGACTGCTCTCCATCACCGAGTAATTAGATTAGCCTGCTGGTTATGTATAAAACAAAAGCAGGCAGAGCTAGCTTCTCTCCTGAGGCTGCCGCCAGGGACGACGACGGCGCCATGGCGATGAGGGCACACAGGTGTCCCGTTGTATACTGTACAGCAGGGGTGTCAAACTCAGTTTCACTAAGGGCCCCACTGGGAAAAGGGAATGACATCCAGAGCCAGACATGTGGAGTTCATTAACATGCTTTTATTTATTCAAAAAAGTCAAATATCTTTGACTTTATTATTGCTTGTCTCATATAGTCTTCTCACTTACAGTTTGGTCGACATAAAGTCCTAAAAAAGTCAGGAAAAACTTTGGAAAAAGTGACAGACGCGTCGGAAAATGTGACAGAAACGGCAGAAAAAAGTGACAAAAACAATGGGACAATGGAAACACAGCGGCAAGGGTAGCAAGGAGTATGAAAGACCGAAAATCCGCGTAGGTCCCGTTCTTGTCCCACGTGTCAGTATATTTGAAAAACGTGAAACGTACATTTTGAAACCCCACCCACCATCTTTTCCTAAACCTAACTGTCCCGTTCTTGTCCTGCATGTCTGTTAAACGTGCGCCTGACCCAGAGCTTCAAAAAGCGAAGCCCCGACCAAACAAACGCCAAAGGTACCTGACCAAGCAATGCTGGGAGTGAGAATGTGTTGCAACGAAACGGTCACAGTTTGATTAGGTTTAGGCACAAAAACTACTTAACGTTTAGAAAAAGATCATGGTTTTGGGTAAAAATCTGTACATTTGTTAAGTTTCTTCACTTCTGGTTACACGTGACACAAAACGTGACATACAGTAGTTCCGTTTGTTTCGTAAAGTTAAAAAACAACAACTTGCAGTTTAGTTTTTATTTCCAAACAGGACACAAACCCCGGTCTCCTGGGTGAAAGTCTGGCGCTTATAAACTTCCTCACCTTATTTCTAGTCTATATCCACGACCTTCCACTTCCGGAATTGCTCCGTTGCCGCCGGAAATTCCGTCGTATTACCTTCTTTTTGGCCGGCTGTCCGTTACCTTCCGCTTTTTTTGCGTTCAAATTTGAAACTCCGGTTGATTTACTAGGACTATGGTTAACTGCTCCTCAGATCTCTGCAGGGTAAATCCAGACAGCTAGCTAGACTATCTGTCCAATCTGAGTTTTCTGTTGCACGACTAAAACGTACACACGTTCACCAAAAGTTCCTTCCCGAAGCTATTTTGCTATAGAGGCACCAGGGCTCCGTCCGGCTCTTAGCACCACCCAAGACGATTGTGATTGGTTTAAAGAAATGCCAATAAACCAGAGCATGCTTTTCTCCCATCCCGGAACGATGTGTGGACTAGCCAGACCCTCTTCCGCAGCGCTGCGGAGGAAGGTCTGGCAATGCGAGACTACCTTGCTTCCTGCTTTGCTCCCGTCATAATAACTACGGCCATTATAGGGCGCTGCCACTATAAACGTAAATATGGTGGTGTAATTACTGCTTGAACAAACAATGTATGGTGTTTGTTTTTCGAGGGAGAACAGTCTCTTTAGACTTTAAACCTGCTATTTATGGACCTTGGGGATATGTAACTATGGACAATTTGGAGACCACAGTTTGTTTTAAGAGCAATCCCATTCACAGAGAGCTAAGTTAAAGTTTAAAATCAGCTCCTTGCCAGGGGTAGGGGGCTTACTCACACCAAGTTATATAAAGTGTAGGTATTATCAAAGTTCTTAGACTTCAAATAGACACCACTCAATGCTATTGTCAATACACAAACATGCCAAGTGCAGCTTTAAGAACCTGGCCTATAACTGCTTAGTTTAGCTTTTTAAAAAGAAAAGAAAGTTCACTTCTTCATCCTATTAATTTTCACTTATCTTTTCTTGCCTAAACCCTTTCATGTCTTAATCAATCCTACTTTGTACGCCTCACTTATCTGTGGTATTTTGCATTATTTGACATTGCATTTGCAGATACGATCGTTTTATACACAAAGTTTAAATTACTTTTGAACAGAGACTTGACTTGATATTTCCCCAGAGGAAAGCTATGCCACAGGTTCCCCAGCTCCGTGTGTCAACAGCAAATCTGTGTTGTTGTGCGTCTTTGAGAAAGCGCATGAACGAGCATCTGTTTAAATGTATGTTTTGCACGTGTGTACTCACAGGATTCTATAACTAGCTGATACATTTTGGGCTGAGACTGCTGTATAATTTAGGCTTGCTTCCTTTGTTCAGTACCACCCATAAAAACAAGATCGTTAACCGACTATGTTTCCGCTCTGTGCTGATAGACATCTTATTTGTAGTGTATACATGATTTAGATGTTTGTGTTTGGTCATTAATTTTTCAGCAGAGTGTCTAAGCTCTCTGGTACAGCCTTGATCCTCCATGCTGCATCGAACTGCCTCGGCCGCACTGAAATACTAAAACAGCACATGTGTTAATGCATGCTTGTGTATGTTTGTGGAAATGGCTCCATTATGTAAAACAGGTTGTGTTTGTAAATGCATGAATGTGCATGCAGGTGTAAGATAAAATGAGACATCAGTAATCCCTGCAGGTAAACTGTGTCATTGCTGAAGCTAGAGGAAGAAAATCTTTAATTTATGGAGAATTTAACAGTCACTCAGAATGCCTTGCACCTCTAATATTAAAAGCTCATTTTTTTGTCATTTTGTGTACTCGCTGACACGCCATCACAACAAAGATCTTTCATATTCATTTTTTTTTTAATGTATTTCTGTGGGAAATCACAATTTTAAACCAATCCAGTCTAACCACTAAGTTGAAAGTAACAGCATGGAAGTTTTCTTCAGTTAAATAAGGAAAAGACAGAGATATTACTCTTTGGCCCCTGACACCATACCCCTGAACCTCAATCACGTTTCCACCTACATCAGACCCCCTGCCGAGAACCTGGCTGTTGTGTTTGATGGCGAAGTTTTGACAGGCAGGTCCATGTTCTTCCAACTCAGATTCATCTCTGACACTAGACACTATCTTGCGATGGGATCACGCCAGCAGCAGTGGCGAATTCCTTACTTCCTACCCCACTACTCCTGGCGCCCTAACTCGAACCACACCCATCTTCAAACTCCACCTTTATTTTGATCTTAACTACACACCTGTAAAGTTTTGTGACTGCATCTTGCACGATTGTGACGCTGGCGCCGTGACAAAATCTGTCCTCAGACCGACAGACAGACAGACAGACAGACAGACAGACAGACACACACACACACACACACACACACACACACACACACACCTGCGAAAGTACTCAAAACCGCCTCTGTGGTAGATCCTGCTATAGTAGGTGTCTCCAAGACCACGTTTTGCCTTAGTGACACACACACACACACACGCACACACACACACACACACACACACACACACACACACGTACGTGTAAAAGGGAGAGAAAGAAAAAAAGAGACTGTGCCGCACGCACGCAGCTCCTTTGTCTTTCGTCCAGAATGAGTCATTTATACATTCTTTAACATCATTTATTCATGACTAACGTAGGCTGTAGGCCACTTGGAAGTTAGAACAAAGAAATAAAATAAGTCCTCCAGAGGCCAGCCTCCGTTTCACCTCCTCAGGATCCATTTTTGCGCTAATCGAAACGCATCACCTGACCGCTCATTTACAGCGCAACCCGGAGCGCAAGCCCGAGCCCGGCCCGAGCCCTTGTAAAATGATAGAAATTAAGACCAAACCCGACCCAAAGATCTTCAGCTCTAGGTTGGACTACTGTAACTCCCTCTACCTCAACATTCCTCAGGCTACCCTTTCCTGTTCCCTACTAGTTGAGAACGCTGCTGCCTGGTTATTAACAAGGTCCAATAAACAAGACCAGATCACCCCTATCTTTGTAACCTTGTAACTTCAAAATCCTTTTGATTATCTACACATCTCTCCAGGGTCTGGACTGTCGTCTGTAGCGGCTCCTCTGCTCCTTTTTAGGCCTTTATTTGACAGCACAGCTGAAGACATGAAAGGGGGAAGAGAGGGGGGAATGACACGCAGCAAAGGGCCACAGGTCAGACTCGAACCGGGCCCGCTGCGTCGAGGAGTGAACCTTTGTATATGGGTGCCCGCTCTACCAACTGAGCTATCTGGGCATCCACTTGTTTCTGTTTTTAACTTTTTTATTTCCACAACAGATACACATGAGTTTTTTTTATGCTTGTATACATGTAGCTGTCTTTGTGAAGCACTTTTGGTGCAAAACTTGCTTGCTTTTTTAAGTGCTATATAAATGAAATAAACTTGAAATTTCTTGAAAGGGGCATTTTGACTTTGTCACAGTAGCTCAGGTAAAGCACAGCTGTAAATAATAACATTGATGACTCAGGTCAGGTGTAACTAGTAACATTTGTGATGGCACAGGTGTAACTAATATCAGTAATGGATTGTTTGTACCAGCAAGCCACGTAAGTGAGCCCGCATTCACCGTACTAGCACCCTGGAACTGGCATACCTAAGTGAAATGAGGCCATCGTTACTGTTATTAGTTACACCTGGGCTTGTCTTGCTATTGGTGTCAAAATGTCTGCTGTTAAAAGAGCCTGTACACTAATCCATTCTTTTACTACGACGATATATGTATGTGAACATAAAATGTGAGCAATCTAAAAATAAGACCCCAATTGTAAAACACTTTCTCTTTAGACAAATGTTGTATTAGCTTGAAACATTTGGGGGAAAATGTTTTGTCAATATATAGACAAAATGTTCTTATTGTTTTCCATGCAATATCTGCACTTAATAAATCCCGTATACGGTTTTTACAGTTAAAGGGTAACTACCGTTTTTTTCAACCTGGACCCTATTTTCCTATGTTTTTGTGTCTAAGTGACTGTTGTCCACTTAGACATTATTCCACTTAGAGAGTGGAACAACAACCTTTGACTTTGGTCCAGTACTAAGCAAGATCGCTGCAGTCGGCAGCGGTGAAACAAGCTACAATGTAAGTTAACAGGACAATTGTCCAGCTTGTATTTACCTTCACAAAAGTGCTCATTTTGCCGCTGACAGGCTCAGATTAATATTATAAGTGTCTCACATTATGGAAAGGATTTCTAAGGAGGGTGACCTTTCTGTTAAAGAGTAAGATCCTTTTTTTTTTTAAACCTAAAAACATCCGCGAAATTGCATTCGCTAAATCAAACAGACTCCATGTAAATAAACAGTAATTTTAGCATTGTAAAATACACTTCATTCAAAGTCGACAGAAACAAAATAAAACTATGAAACGCCGTTTTGGGTTGTCTTTCCACTTTTCCAACAACCACAACTCTAGTTTTGGTTGAAATAAACACATAGTTTACCGATTTACATGTCAAAATATGTTGGCTCTATACACGCTAAAAGTATTGCTTTTTTAAATGGAGTCTGGTGGGTTTAGCGCTAGCGAGTTCAAAAAGCTGTTTCTGGTTAAACAGAAAGGTCTCAAAGAGGTTTAAGAAAGGTCTATTTCTGTAGGGATCCTTTTGATAATGTTGTCAGACACTTAGACTATTAATCTGAGCCTTTCAGCAGCAAAAGCAGCACTTTTAGTGGACACTAACTGACGCTGAACATTTGCCTCATAGGGTTACATTGCAACCCGGTCTGTGGCTGCCGGTTACAGCGTTCACGCTTAATACTGGACCAATTTCAAAGATTGTTCTTGCTATCAGTCACTTACACACAAACACATAGGAAAATAGGGTCCAGTTACGCTTTAAGGGAAGACACTAATACTCTTGGGTAAGGTTCAGGAAACATCGTGGCCTTGGTTAAATATGATAATGAATAATGATTATTTTAATGAAATTAAAAATGAATAATGAGAAAGTTGATGCTGACTTGAACCACAAAATGGTACACAAACCCTGATTTAGTGTCAAAATCATGCATTCTTTATGTACATGCAGCCACTCACCTTGACCTACTATTGAGGGTTTAGCTGTTTAGAAGAACACATTACCCTTGAATTTAATGTAAAAATGCAAATTAATGTGATTTGCGGGAGACAGGCCAATCAAAAACCACAATAACTTCTAGCGTACACACTGGATTCATGGATTCATATTTGGCCACACAGTGCAATGCTGAACTCTGCAGGCTCAAATTGTGGAAGTAAAAGCAGATTGAATTTTCACCGCAGTAAACTCACCAGATAAGAGCTCAATGTTGTCAAAATGTGTGGAAGATCAATCTATATTCCATCATAATGATGTCATATCTGTGTAGGTGTGTGTTAGTGGCCATCTTCAGTGTTTTTTCCTTTAGAGGTTAAAAGGCTGTTGGCAAAGACAGCGGCATTGTGAGGAAACGTATTGATGAGAGAACCAATGGAACTGTTCATCTTCCCTGATTCATTGGCCCATACACCAAAATTGATAAGCCTTAGTGCTGATAGGGTCACACTGCCCTTTTTATGATATTGGCCCCCTCGTTTTACAACACACACAAATACAAGAGTTAAAGGGACTTAAAAATTCTATTATAAAACTAAAAGACTTAAAGACTATTGCTGAATATCTGAAATACAATGGATGCCATCAATGGATGCCATCAATTTATGTTTACCTCAACCACACAGTGAAAACATTGAACTGTTTGATCCCTTCCTTCTTAGTGCTTTATGTAGTGTTTTGTTGCTAAGCACCAAATGCATTCATGTCAGTTAAAATATGAACAGTTGGTTTACTTTCAACAAGATCAAGACAATTAATGTTTCAGTGCATTCCAAAATAACCCATATTATGTGTTGATCTGCTGCCTCTGTGACTAAGGCTTGGTTAAGTTTAGACAATAAAAAAATGTTTGGATGAAGTTAGAGGAAGACTGGGTTAGGGTTAGGGTTAGGCTGTTCTCATGACCCATTCGTACATATAGATAAGAAAAGTTAGACACTGTAATTTGTATTTATTTAACATATTTCTGCTGTACGCACCATGTTGACTGCTGCTGTATATGAACACTGTGGACCACGTAGGTCTGGGTGGATGGCGCTTTCAAGCCGTGGAACAGAGTTCACTTCCTGGGGAAAACAAAAGACTTTCACCCTAAAACCGTAACCCTTCACCCAGGAAACGCATGTTTGTTCCTTGGGAGTGTTTTAATCAATAAATTTAACTAGTCCTATTGGTGCTTGAACTTAACTGTTGTTGCCGCATGACGCTTACTTTTTGTCTGCAAAACTCAACTATCAACGGCCGCTGATACAACCGACAGCCCATTGAGCTCTGTAGCCGGCGTCATGTATGGCGGTGACTTGGTGTGCATACCTTTTCATACAATATCATATGAACCCATTCATGAGAATGCGTTGCACAATTTTAAGAAACCAGTGTTGACCTTTGAACAGTGACCGCCCACTTTTCTAACAGCTCTGGTTCCGGAAGTGATTTCCCCCCATTCAATTGTTACATTGTTGTTTCAAAAATTGCTTATACAAAGAGTTTTAAGCCTGGAACAAAGCCAACCAGCAGCTAGAGTAATTATGACCATAAATATTTGATTCGGCACAAAATAAAATTTTGAAAACTGTAAAAAACACTAAGGTACAAGACTGTGTACAGAAACTATCATATACTTAAATGAAAGCAGCTTGTTAGCTGTTCGTGGGTTCGTGGGTGCGGTTAACATATCCATGTAGTCTTGCATTGCCAGACCTTCCTCCACAGCGCTGTAGAGGAGGGTCTGGCTAGCACACACAGCATTCCGGAATGGGAGAAAACTTGCTGTGGTTTATTGGCATTTCTTTAAACCAATTACTATTGTCTTGTGTGGCGCTAAACTCTGGACACAATGACGGTGCCTCTGCAAAAAAGCCTCGGGAAGGAACTTGTTTTGGCGGAACGTATACATTAAAATGTTGTGGTAACACTTTACTTGAAGGTATCGACATAATCGTGACATGACACTGTCATAACTATGACATGACACTGTCATTAACATGTCATAAACGTTATAAACAAGTCATAAACGTTTATGACTTTTGTCATTAAGTGTCATTCGGTCATTAAGTGTCATTCAGCTAGCTAGCAGATAGTCTAGCTAGCTGTCTGGATTTACCCTGCAGAGATCTGAGGAGCAGTCAACCATAGTCCTCAGAAATCCACCGGAGTTTAGAATGCCAACACAAAAAAAGCAGACGGTAACAGACATCCGGCCTACAAAGAGGGACATCCGGCGGAATATCTGGCGGCATCTGAACAATCCCTGAAGTGTAACATCATCGATATAGACTAATATCCATGGTAACAAATCCACCAATCAGACACATAACTGTTATGCTTAGGATTGTGAGTAGTGTAGTATTTCTCCATAAGATCTAGAATAAAACATGTTTTTCTTAAAAAAAAGGTCGATTTCATACGGACTTCCAGCTTCTACAGGAGCAGAATCTTTTGTTTCACAGCCTTGGAGCTCGTAGTCAGTCTACCTTGGATGGTTCAGACATTAAGGCTAATATTCAAAATCCTTATGCAGAGAACCACACTGTTGAGCTCTATGAGGTACTTCTCTATATTCAGTGGTTGCATCTTTTAACGGACTTGTGTAAATAAACAGTAGTGTGTATCTTTTCGGACTCACTGAGCTGTAATTTTCAATGTCACTTCCTGATAGCCTACTTACCTGTTTGAGACGCGTAACCTAATAACCACTGCCGACCTCAGCTCTAGCGTCATCGCCAGATAATGCTTACTTACTGAAAAAAGGTAAGCAACTAGACCAACAGTCGCAGGTGACAAAATCACAGACTTGTACATGTAGAAATGTAAATTGAAGCGTTATTGATGTTATTACTGAAAAATTTTACATACTGTTTTATCCTACTAAATAGCATGTAATTATGAATTTTTCAACCTGTTCTCACAGAATTCCGTGAAATGAACACGCCCCCTTAACTCAAAATCTGTGGCAGTTTCACAGAATCGCAAAATATTCTGTGATGGGCCCACGGAAAAATTCCGTGAAATGAACACGGATCGTCAAAAAAAACGTGATGGGCCCACAGAAGAATTCAGTTAAATAAACACGGCCCCTTAAATTAAGGAAAAGGTCATGGGTGGGCTTACGGTTCCGTGACACGCGGGAAGAACGGGACGGTTGGGTTCAGGAGAAGGTCGTGGGTTGGCTTACGGTTCCATGACACACGAGAAGAACGGGACGGTTGGGTTTAGGAAAAGAAGAAGGGACTTTAGGAAACGTGACATGTGGGACACAAACCCCGGTCTCCTGGGTGAAAGTCCTGTGTTTGACCCAACCAACCTCCTTACGCGGAATTTCGGCCTTAAATACTACTCACTACCGTAGTCGCTCTTAATGCTACGTCATCTTCTCATTGACTTTACATTGGCATTGCTTTCTGTGGTGGTCACACAGAATTTTCACACATTCCGTGCCACCACCACGTAATGCGCTGTTGACAGTTCGTGATCATTTCATGGAATTCTGTGAGACCAGGCTGGAATTTTTGACGCAACCAGTATATTAGCTTTAGTAGATTGGAGAAGCAGTCAGGAGAACCGAAACAGAAGCTAAGCAACGTCCTGCTGTGGATGGGGGCAGCAGCTAAACAGACTTTAGACACCTAAAAACATCTATGTCAGCTATAAGTGGACGCTATATTAAGAATATTTTCACCGCTTTACCTTGCCGTCAGACAACCCTTTAGGATGGGGAACTGAAGCCCTAATCCCTGCTTTCTTCAAAGCCACCAGACTCCTTTGACAAAAACATAATTTTACCTCGCAGAACACGGGAGTTGCTGGTCTACCTCTGCCTTGATCGGTTAGTTTCTTTGTGTTATTGTGTGACTTTGGTGTTTTAAAGGGTTAGTTCGGATTCACCAAAGTGACCCAATGAGTTTTTCCTTTAGCTCTTGACAGCTGTCTGTTTTTTGGACCCATCAGATTGTAATCGATGTGATATATAGGCCTAT
This sequence comes from Sander vitreus, assembly GCF_031162955.1. NCBI lineage: Eukaryota > Metazoa > Chordata > Actinopteri > Perciformes > Percidae > Sander > Sander vitreus. The sequence goes on from NC_135867.1 coordinate 2,208,420, forward strand.
TTTAAAGGTCTCTGTCTTCACTTCACTAACTCTGTCTCAGAAACAAACTTAGTGAGACAGCGAAGGTTTCATCATGATTTAACTCGAGGGCAGCGATGGCTCATGTGGGTCCAACACCCTTGTAACTTAATCTATAACAAGAATTGATGAACTTCTGAAGTGGCGAACAGACAATTTCGTGTCCTGAGGCATAAAGTAACTGCAATGACATTTTATAATGTATCAAGTGTATAAATCTAAGGAAAGTGTTTCCAGTTCACTTACACTGTCACTTCTTAAAGTAATAATCCATGATTGTTTCAGATAATTCATATTGTGTTTGTAAAACGTCTTTTACTGACTGATACTGCACTTTTGTGATTCCACCTGTGCCAATACCTTTGACGTGGTGTTTTAACACTGAAACATCAGCTGAAGAGAAAAAGAAAAGAAAATACAGAAAATCTATCATAACTGCTGGATAAACAAGTGTTGTCATGTGGGAAGTAAGGTGAACTGCTGAAGGCTACTTGTTGGTAGCCTTGCAAGCTACTTGTACTGCAAGTACAAAATGAATGGAATGGAAATTGTAACCCTACGAAAACACTTCCATAGGTCGTTTGTTCAAGCAGCAATTACGGCTCATATTAACCTTTTTAGTGGCTCCGCCCTCTAGTGGCCATAATAATTATGACGGGAGCAATGCAGGGAGTATAAAAGCACTAAGTTCCGAGTAAGGAGGTAGCTTGGGAGTGGTGAATGGGTCAAACAAGCACAGGACTTGCACCCAGTAGACCGGGGTTTGTGTCCTGTTTGAAAATAAAAGATAAATGTTGAGTTTTATTTGAACTTTACGGAACTTCTGATTTTTACCTAAATATAATAGTAAGTAAGTAGTAAGTAGTTTTGGTGCCTTAACATAACCAAACTGCAACCGATTCCCAACATTAACATGTTTAAAAACCTGTTACTTTTACAGGTTTAGATATAATGACGGAAAACGCTCTTGTGGGTTGTGTTTGAGTGTAGGAATAAACAACCTATATCATTGTATGGATGGAGGACTTTTTGGTAAGAAAATAATCGGTAGAGTAGAGCACACCCGAGGGGCGGGATAAACAGTTGTCTTTCAAATTCCCTCTGCACTCAATAGGATAGCACTACAACCAACCAGAGCAAACGAAGAAGGTAGCCGAGCTAGTTGATAGATTAAATTTTTGCCGTATCTGGTCGGCAAAACTCCAAACACATCTTCCTTTTTTAAGAATGACTTCAGTGCCGTTCTTTGTTTTTTTCTCAAAGAAAAGCTTAACTCCAAGTCTTCCAGAGTCGCGGCCAAAGCCGATTCGAAAGGCCGCTGTTCACCAGCAGCAGCAGCAGCCATAAGCCCGCCCACCGACTCTATACACGATGTGATTGGCCCGGCCAGAGTTTGGTTTTTCCAACTCGCAAGCCAACGGAGAGTTGCTAGACCCCCTGGTTGCAAATTACATTTGCTGCCGCTAGGGTACGTCTAGATTTCTAGGCTACAGTTTCTCTGTTATTTTACTTCTATTTAATTTAATTTCCTGTTCAAATGTAAAAAAAACAAAAAAAAACAAGGAGAAACAAACTACAAATTTAGTTTTTGTTGTTGTTGTTGTTTAGTTTGTTGCGAGCCACCCTCATGTATGATGACAACATTGAGTATGATGTTACGTTACACCCTTCATGATTATAACTTCTAATTTTGTAAACCACAATTCCTCCAAAGACCACTAACTGTTTGGAAAGCATGTCTAGGGAAATATCTGATATTATTCATAATTTATGTTTGTCTACTTGGGGGCCGTGGAAACAAGTTGTAAACACAACAATGATACATTATCACCGTATGGTGAAGCAGATGCTTATTAACTCATCCTTCAGATACAGAACAACATTAGTATTCAATATTGAATATTAACCCTTACAGCAGCGTTGAAGAATCATTTCATAGTGAAATGTCTCAATTGTATTAACATTGTTTTATGAAAACAGATTTTTTTTTAAATCACACAGCCAACCCCACAGAAGACTTGTGACATGTAGGTGACATGTAGGAAAAGTACAGGTGTAAATAATGAAACGACATTCAGCTGAATGCCGTTTAGCTGCTTCAGTTTCCGATGCATGCTGGCTCAACGTCATGACTTACTGGGGGATGACAAGCCAAAATGTCAGCTATAAAAAAAAGTCTGACACACAAGTGGAGTAGTGCTTTAGCACTAGTGCTATCTCAGCTAACAACCTGACCTTTCTATACCTCTGATCGGCTTACCCTGATATTTTTAGAGACTGTCCTCCCACGAAAAACGCTACCATAGGTTGTTTGTTCAAGCCAGAGTTATGACTCATATTAAAGTTTATAGTGACAGCGCCCTCTAGTGGCTGTAGTAATTATGATGGGAACGAAGCAGAAAGTAAATGTGAATATAAGAGCGCCAAGTTCTGGTGCAAACAAACAGGACTTTCACCCAGGAGACTGGGGTTTGTGTCGCATTTAAAAATAAAAGTAAACGGCGAGTCATTTTTAACTGTACGGAACAAACGGAGCTTTGTTACGTTCAGCGTCTTACGTGTAGCTAAAAAGTGAAGTCATGTCAGATTTTAAACCAAATGTTTAAAATCGATGTTTTTCTAAATTTAACTAAGTAGTTTTTGTGCCTTAACAGAACCAAACTGTGACCGTTTCACAACTTTAACTATGTGTTTAAAACCACGACCGTTACATTCTCTGGTTTAGATATGAGGACGGAAAACGCTCCTGTGGGTCGTATTAGATGGCAGGAATAAAACAACCTATATCGTCGTATGGTTTGACGTACTTGTTGTATTTTTACTCTAACCTTTACAAATCTCACTCCTCATGCCTAAACCTAACCAACTGATGAACCAATCAGAGGAGAGTCATGATTTTGCCCGTCCTTCGTGACCATCTGTTCTAACACCAACCTTTGTATTGTATGACGTGGCGGTCCCTCAAAAGTCTCCTAAATGAAAGCTTGAGCCAAAGATGTAAACAAATTAAAAACGCAAAGTTGTCTGAAAATTAAATTACATTACATGGTATACAGTAGGGTCTGGTCTGAGTAGCACTGTATCTCTGTGTACTTCTCTGTGTAATTTCCATTTATTCAAAGTAAAAAAGAAACAGTGTCATCAGATATCAGTCTGCTTTCAGAGGGCTTTCCACCTGCTCACTGCCTTTTTTTAATGTTATTCTCCTGAGACAAATTATCCATAGCCCTCGAAAACCCTGCGTTATTGATGGTGGATGCTTAGAGAAGCAAAACAAAGCTAGGAAAAAGAGCTTGCCTCCCGTATTCATGAGTGCTGCTTTATCTGGAAGAAACACATAGATAAAGGCCCAACATTAAAGCCCGGAAGGAAAAATGGTTTCTATATATACACATACCACAAGAGAGAGAGCAAAATAAGCAAAAACTATATCTGAAGAAACTCTAAAATAGGACCTTTTGTGGTGCAGTTTTAGAGGTGAGTGGAAGGCGGCGCGACGCAGCTTTTAGTCAGTAATCAAAACGTCCCACGTTCAATGACATCCTATGTTTCCAACACCGTTTAGTCTGACAATCATTTTCAATTTCTTGATGGAATTTGGTTGCCAAAGCATTCTGTAAAATGTAGACACTTTTGAAACAAATAGTCATCTTCATCAATCCTCCATAGACTCCATCCATCCATTTCCCACTGCTTACGATCTATTTTATCAACTACCTATCTAGAAATTGTAACCTTTTTTATCTACCTATAAAAAGGGCTTCAGTTTCTGCACAGTTCGTTTGTTTTTGATATAATAACACTCACATTAAAACAGGAGGTCAGCACTTCCATCTCACAGTCACACTTTTTGTTCCAGAAGGCGCAGACCGCTGTCTGCTCCGCAAAACATATGCTGAATTGTCTATTTAACAAATATACAGTAGTTGTGCTTTATGTGGTTGAGGTTGGACGGCGATGGCTTGTGGCTATGAATCCCTCATCAAGATCGTGAAATCAACTTGCCAATCTCCTGCCGACTCGGCTAGCCAGCTAGCTCACATTTTAAAATGCAAACATCAGACTAAACACAGAGAAAAAGGTGGAGAAGATTGGATTGGGGTGGCACCCAAATCCTGGTTGCAGCTGCTGCCGTGGTCCTGCTCGACGCCCTGCTATGCTACTACTATTATTTCTAGTCATTGTTTTATTATCTTCATTGGTACTATAATTGCCACTGTTCATAATATCAACTGCTATAATTATTATGAATAATATTTCTCCATATCTGTATATCTGTATGTGTCTGTGTCCCAACTGGCAGCGGCAGATGGCCGCCCAACAAGAGTCAGGGTCTGTCCGAGGTTTCTGCCTGTAAAAAGGAAGTTTTTCCTCGCCACTGCCGCACCAAATTCTTGCTCGTGGGAAATTTTTGGGTCTTTGTAAATTATAAAGTGTGGTCTAGACCAGCTCTGATCTGATCTGATCTGTAAAGTTTCCTGAGAAAACTCCTGTTGTTATATGACACTAAAATGAAATTGAATTAAACTGAATTGAATATGAGCTCCAGCTAGCAAGACCATCTCTGCGACTATGAGTCGCTCATCAGGATCAGAAAAATCAACTCACCAGTCTCCGGCTGACTCTGCTAGGCTGCCCCCTTAGGGTTTTCAAACGTAAACATCAGAGGAAACAGAGGAAAAGGTGAAGATGGCTAAGATCCCGACTACGTGGACAAGCAAGACCATCTCTGCGTCCATCTCCATCTCTACATCAGAGGGGGCACTGAGGCAAGCGTGGAGGAACTAAACACCGACTGCACACATCTCTGCTGGGCCTCCTGCTGGCCACTGTGCACGCATCAGACGGTGAGTTGGGTGTGCCCTGTGCCTCTGTCGGTTTTCAGCACAATGTGTGTAGCTGTGGTGTCCTTTTCAATGAGACTTGGCTGGATCCTGGAGTGCTGGTGCCATTTAACCAAGTAATAATAATAGTAATTTTTTTCATGGGTGCCTTTCTTGATACTCAAGGACACCTTACGTGAACAGATAGTAAAAGATAAAAACAGATGCCCAACAAAGATCATACAGAATAACAAAGCAAGGAAAAACAACAGACAAATGCGTGAAAAATGAGTATGGCAGTTTGAAGAGGTAGGATTTCAGATGGGATTTGAATGTGAGGAGACAGTCGGTGTCACGGATTAGATGTGGGAGTGAGTTCCAGATACAGGGGGGGATTGTAATTTCCCCTTGCAGGATTAATAAAAGTATACATTACATTACATTATGAATCATGCACAAGTTGAAGGAGCTGATGGGATAACATTTCACTGGAAATGTACCTCATACGATTGATTGATTGACATCGTATGAGCATCATCATCCTGAGCTGTGCGTAGAGCTGAGCTCAACTATACACCAGATAGTTGCTGTTTCATGTAGTCTGCAAATACCCTTGCCTTTACCAACAGCCAGACTGCCAACACACCCCTGTTGTTCCTTGTAAGCCAACATGGAAATTGACTGAACTTGCTACAGTCCAGTACAGTCTAACATCGACAGAGCTTACCAGCAGAGCTATGGCTCAGTCATAGGGAGTAACTTGGTGTTCATTGTCTTGCCATTTTGACAGGTGAAAGAACACCACCAACTCTTAAGGCTTTTCAGTGCTGGCAAACATTAGCAAGTTTTCCTTGTTACGTTAGCAAGCGCTGTATAAACAAGCAACCCTGTAACTATTTGTATGGTTTTTGCCAAGCAGTTGCCAATTGTTGTTTATCTTTGCAGTCTTGGATGCAAGGGTTGTACAAAAGAGAAATAACAGAAACGCTACATCTTTTTCACAACTGGTGAAATTAAGACTTACCCACCAATAGGTCATTTTTTTTTTGATTTTTGGAAAAGCCGTAGTAGTTATGACAGAAGCAAAGCAAGAAGTAAGGTGACCAAATATTAGGGAGGGATGGGGTGGTTGATGGGTAACAAAAACATAGGACTTTCACCCAGGAGACCGGGGTTCCTGTCCCATTTGAATATAAGGGTTAAAGGCAAGTTTATTATAACTTTACACAACAAAGGGAACTATCTGCGTCACGTGCGTACACGGAAGAGAAGAAGCCTAAGGCGCTGCTGTCCACTTTCTACTTTATACATCTCCATCACTGTCTGGTTTGGGTCAGCCACCAAATGGGATAGGGCCAGACTGCAACGGACAATTAGGGCTGCAGAGAGGATCATTGGAACTGACCTTCCCTCCATCCAGGACCTGTACCGGTCCAGGGTCAGGAAAAGGGCAGCAAAAATCTCTGCAGACCCCCTCACATCCTGGTCACAAACTGTTAAACCTACTTCCCTCTGGTAGGCGATACAGGGCACTGTTCGCCAAAACCAGCTGACACAGAGACAGCTTCCTTCCCCAAGCAGTCACTCTGTTGAACACTCAGAAATAGCCCCCACCCTCACACTAAACAAAGTCAACCACCACTGTTCTGCTCATCTACCTCATGTCTATTTCAATCCTACAATTCCAATATTGTTATTAATATATTACCATTGTACTGATCTGCCTTGCAGTCTACTCATATTTAAATCCTAAAATCTCAGTCTATTGACAGCAATTCACTCATCTCTCCTGGTGATTATAATCCACTTTGTCAGTACTGTCCCTGCAGCCTTCTTCCTTTTCCCCCACCAAGCTCCTCCATTTTGAGGGAAAATATATTTAGGTATAATATCAAAGAGAGAAAATCTCTCAGACATGGCTCCAAACTGCTTCTTGTCCTGTGTCTCATTTTCCCCCCTTCTATCGTTTGCTCTTGTCATGAATCCAGCATCTTGAGCCTGTTTTGCCAGTGTTTTGTTTTTGCTCTAACCTGAAGTTCATTTTTCCTGAGTTTTCCTGAACACATCCCGGCTGATTCTCCAACCACTTACACCTGCTGCAATCTGCACACCCGGTCCTGATTATCATCCTCTGCACCATATAAGCCGTGACCAGACATCCATTCCCTGCTGGATTGTTAGCGTAACCAGTATGTTTAGCTCTCGTATCAAGCTGCCTGTTCCTCTGTCTACAGTTACTCACCTGGATTGTTACTCACACCTGCCTGGCTGCCTACTTTTCTGCAGCACATTTGGATCAGCACAAAACCCTCCAGCCTCACTCCCTGCCGACCAAGTGGACCAAATCGTTTCCACATTCAATTTCCAAATAAATACTCATCTTGTAATTTCCACTTACCTTGTCCTGGTCTGCTTTTGGGTTCTTGTTCTAGACAAATCGTCACAGCTCTGTCCGTTCATGGAGAGAGAGAGAGAAAACACCCACCATTAGGTGATAAAAGCAAAGAGAGGGATGGAGGAAGGAGGGGAGAGGAACACCAAAGAGATGTAGACATGAAGGATGGAAAAATGCGAGGCAGGCAGATATCAGGGGTATGAGGAGGATGCAACCAAGATAAAAATCAGTTTGAGCTTGAAGTGGGCTTGGGAGGAAGCTAACAATTTTCTGCATGAATCGGCTTGGCTCATCATAGCTCTCGGGGGATATGTGTCAGTAACATTGTGTGTGATATGATAAACAGTTGCTGCTGCTGCTTCCAACCTTTCTCCCAACAGCCCCCCCACCTCTCGAACCTCAGGCTTTCGGCAGCTTCTCCTTCGAATCTCACGGTGCAAAGTGGACTCACACACTGTGCATAAGTGATTACATCAGGTTTCTCCCCCTTCTCCTGAAAGGAGGAGATTTGATTAATTTGGAAGTGTCTTTTGAGGATTTCATCCAGGTTTGGTTGGCAGGGAAAAGGCCTGTGGGAGTGTTTACTCTTCTATTTGATTTGTTCAAGCACAGAAATGAAAGCAGGTATACGAAACTGCATTGCTGACCCATGGTGACTTCTCTTTGACTGTGAATAGATATGGCCACTGAAGAAGAAACAATTAAATCTAGATTTTAGCGAATCTAAATTCAAATTTTATACTTTTGTGTCAGGGTGTGGCTTTGTAGCTCAGCTGAGTTTGGTTACACGGCTACGGAGATACCACCGAGTTGCCAAGAACAGTGATGAGTCAGCCTTGTGCTCAATGCGATTTTTACATGTTTGATCGTAGTTAATGCAGACATCAAACTACTAACGATTTGTGGGGACATTAGGTACAAAAATGTGTGTGCAACAGTGGCTTGTTTTATCTCTTGTTAGTGTGTGGAAGTGGAAGATGTATGAGATGGCCCAACAAAATGACTAGCAATTTATTTACCCCCCTAGATGACAACTTATATGATGTGTTCTGTTATACAAAAGGAGCGCTCGCATCTGCAAACATGGCGAATCAAAGACGAATGTTTTAATAATTTCAGTGAACCTAACTCTTGGTTTATGTGCGTTATACTAAAATTAAACACACCTGTGGGCGTGACAACACCTTCTGCACACTTAGATTTATAAAACCTTGTTTACATCGCGCCGTCACCCCATATAATGAGGGCAGTAAAGGGCAGATGACGTTGCTTGGCACACAGCAGGTCGATAGGCAGGAGTTAAGTGCAAAAAGGTGGCATTTATTAACAATATGATTACTGAAACAGAGGCATAAATGGACAGGAATTCAACTAAATTCAGCTGGAACAAAAAAAAGCTACTCCTGACATCACAATGTACCTAAACGTACATACTGATGAGCGCACCAAATTGAATAGAATGTAATTTACTGCAAAACTACTTCACATATCCTCCTACATCTAAACAGTACCAGCCCAGTCTCATGGCAGTTCGTGAAGTGGTCAAGTTATTGAATCTATTGATTTGTGTACTGAACATGTTAATGTTGTTATTTTCGTGTGGTGAGCGCGGATTTTAAAGTAATGTATTTGAATGAGAAGCATATTGCATGATCACAGAACAATTACGGTAGCGAGTAGTACTGATAAGGCGAAAATCCGTGCAGGGAGGTTGGTCGGGATTATTTATTACTGCCACTCCCCTGATGTGCTGCACCTGTGTCCAGTTATCTTCCCTGTGTCTGTGTATCTATCAACCCGTTCTCATTCCCAACTCATCAAATACTGAATATCAATTTTATTTATAGTGTCAAATCATAACAGGAATTATCTCAGGACACTTTACAGATAGAGTAGGTCTAGACCACACTCTATAATTTACAAGGACCCAACAATTCCAGTGATTCCCCCAAGAGCATGCATGAATGCGTAAGTGCGATAGTGGCGAGGAAAAACTCCCTTTTAGGAAGAAACCTCGGACAGACCTGTCTGACGGTGCCGGTTGGGGGTGTGATGAACAATGGCAATAATAGTCACAATAAAGATATTGTAATAGTTATAATAGTTCATGGTGTCGTAGAGCACAGCAGGGCGTAACAGGGCGTGGCAGGGCGTTGGTTGGACATAGCAAGTCAAAGCTGGGCATTGCAGTGCGTAGCAGGGTATAATCGGGCACAGCAGGGCGTAGGGCAGGACCAGGGCGATAGCTGCCACCATGATGTAGGTGCCATCATGATCCAAGATGATGATGCTGGGCGGAAAAAGAACATAAGGACTCCGGGGAATAAGCTCCCGGAGCTATGTTAGTAACAAGCATTTCTGTGACGCGAATACACACAGATGGAAAGAGAGAGGAGAGGAGAGAGAAGCTCAGTGTGTCCAAGGAGGTACCCCGGTAGTCTAGAACTATAACCGCATAACTAAGAGCTGCAGCCTTTAGCGTGTGTATGGAACGCATACATACGCATGATGTAGTATGAAGAGAGCGACAACGGTAGTGAGTAGTTTGAAAGACCTAAAAACCAAAAACAGGACTTTCACCCAGGAGAGTTGTTTAAGTTGCTTTTTTCAAAAAAAAAAATTTCAACGTTTTTGGGGGGGGGGTTTTCAACGCTTTGGTCACTTTTTTCAACATTTTTATAGCTTTTTTTCCTGACGTTTTTGTGACTTTTTCAATGTTTTGGGCACTTTTTTTGACGTTTTTGGCGCTTATTTTGACGTCCCATATTTTCTGTTCTAAAAAAACAACATGAGGGTTGAACCCAACCCACGATCTTTCCCTAAGACAAAGTGGTTTTACCCTGCACGTTGAAAACTGATGCCAAATCGGGGCTGACCTAGAGTGTCAAAAAGTGACGGCAAAGGGCTGCATCTGACTGAGATTCTAAAGGAGACTCTTTACGTCAGTAACTAACGCCAAAGGCACCTGGATTAGCATTGTTTTTTGACGTGCTGGGAGTGAGAATGTGTTATTTATATACCTGCCCCTTTCCTCAGTCCTGTGCCAGTTCGTCTTGTACCGTTTGTATCACCGTTTCCAGCTTCTTGTACGTTTGTTTTCCCCCTGGTGCTTCTTGTGAGTTTTAAGACCCTGCTTCATCTTCTAGTTTTGGATCTATGCCTCTGTGTTTCGGTTCTTTCGCCTGTGTTTGTTGACAGTTTGAGAATAAACTTTGTGAGTCCATTACCCTGTGTGAGCTGTCTTACAGCTTGGGGTCGCGTTTACGCGAGCGTGAACACACGAGGCATTACGTGGCCAATGTAGGCAGCTTTGATTGATTAAAACAGAAGTGGTGGTAAACTAAAATGCACCGGTGGGACTGAAACACTTCAACAGAGAAGCATAAATCCGCTTTAACATTATTACCATGTACTTGTTGAACTGTTGCTGGGATTTGAACTCCTTGGCTTCACAACAGTTGCTTGGAACGTTTCTGAGGGGGAGCGTGCCTATGTTCCCACGTTTCTAAGAATTTTTTTTTTTACTTAAAATTAGGCCCTATGTTCCTACATTTCCTTTTTCATAAATTTGTATCAGATTTTATCCCCCTTCCTCCCAATTTGGTAGCCAATTACACCCAACTTATTATCCAGTAGCAATGGACAACAGATGGAATGTAACCCTAACCCTAACAGAGGGCCTAAATTTCAATGAAAAGAAAATTCTTAGAAATGTGGGAACATAGGGCTGTGGGACTATTGGGCTGTGGGAACATAGGGCTGTGGGACCATTGGGCTGTGGGAACATAGGGCTGTGGGACCATTGGGCTGTGGGAACATAGGGCTGTGGGACCATTGGGCCGTGGGAACATAGGGCTGTGGGACCATTGGGCTGTGGGAACATAGGGCCGTGGGACTATTGGGCTGTGGGAACATAGGGCTGTGGGACTATTGGGCTGTGGGAACATAGGGCTGTGGGAACATAGGGCTGACTCCTTCTGGGGGACCAAAAAACAAATTTAAGTAACTAATAGGTTTACATTTGTGCTGAAATATGGTTCACGTTGCCTCTGTTTTTATCTCAAGAAATCATCAAGCACCCAAAGAGCTGTGTAAATTCAGTTAAATTGAAAAATACAAAATCACCAAACAAGAATGGCAACAGTCTCAAGACATTACCTCCGAAACATTTACCGCAGGCACACGATTTTCCTTCCATGATCATTTGGAAACAGTCTTCTATCACTTGAGCCAGCATCTCCTGTCTGGTTTCCTTTAAATAGGTGAAAGGAGTTGAGACAAATCTTCTGAGTTAAAGAACTCTTCACATACAGTTTCTAACTTCACCATTTATACAGATTGTACCCAGACGAGCAGCGCTGAAATTGGATGTATATGAAAATAAATAACCCTTTTGAAGATGTGTTTTCAATGGGGTAAACACATTCTGTCAGCAGAAAGTCTGACCCCACTGTGGCCTCCCAGTGTGCAGCAAAGCTATTTAAATTACACAAGAACCGCATCAGCCAAAGCGTTCACCCACTCACACACGTACAGACTGGAACATCTCAGACATTCACTCTCTTGACAGAATGAAAGCCACCATGGGGGCTTTAGCCCACAAAAACTCCCTACTCCAAGACATAAACACTCTCATTTAGGCTCAGGCATTAAGTCCAGGCAAAGCTAAAGCTACTAAGACAACAGATAAACAAAAGAAAATGAAATGCGAGAGCCCCTCGCTCATACTAAATACTCCATAAACCTCCCTGAGCAACCTCTAACGTCTTCAATGATTCCATGGCAGTCAGACTTAAAACACACACCGGGGTGGACGCAGAGGTAAGGAGAGAAATAGTGAAAACAAAACAACTGATATTTAGAGGGAATATAGAAAGCAGACACGGAAAGACATATGAAGTGAAAACAAAGTAAGAAGAAGAGATCAAAATAAGTAGTGACAACCAAAGAATAATAACCCAACAAAAACTAGCGTGAACATCTGTCAGTGACGCCGCTAGTGAAGGCAAATATTTCAGCCAGCTCTTGTTCCACCACACACTGTTGGGCTGTATGGATGTGATGCATCATTCTGGCAGTGAATCTAGTGAGCTTCCAATTATATCTGAGCCAAGTCCAAACCAGAAGAAATCTGTTGGCTAGTTACCCCTCTCCCATTTCGTTGTGGAGCTTTACTTCGACCATTAGATATATCAATCACATCATGGAAGACACAATAACCCAAAGTGAGAAAGAGCAAAACGTTAAGCAGTGCACTGAAGGAACAAAATGCACGTGTTCAGACAAACAGGAAGGGAAATCTAGAGCTGCTTTATTTGCAAATTTGTATAAAATAAAGCAAGGCAGAAATACATTTATGCTCAGTCTAAACAAAGGACCTTTTCAGTGGGACCCAAAGTGGGGGCTCATCCCCAAGGGGGAGGGGGGGTGCCTCAAAGCAGCATTGCTAGCAAAACATGTACAAGTCTGTGAAAGGACTGCCAGGTAGTGATGGCCTAATGAAGCTTCGTTAACCATTTTCTTTATTTTCTGAGCCCACTAGATGGCACTCTTGGTTTTAAGAGAAAGGCCTACGGCATTGCAATTCAGTGTATTCTCAACCCTTTGTTGAACAGAGAGCGCCATCTAGTGGGCTCAGGAAATAAAGACAATGCTTCACGAAGCTTAATTTGGCCATCACTACTGCCAGGTAAAGCAGATGATAAAGTCACACCTACCAAAACACAGGCAAGAAAATAGTGGTGACCACAATTCGATCTAAGGAGAAACATAGTTAGCCTAAAACAAACATTTAGACATTTGGACATTGAAAACTGTTAACATGCCAACGTAACAGGTTAGTATCATTAGGTTAGTTTCAGGATCCCACAGTCTTTCCATTCACCCTGCTGATTCCTTACATCTGTATCCACTTATCCAAATTCCAACTTAAGTCAATGGTTCTTTACAGTGTTGGTAGTGAATATCACCACACAGCAGCTTTTAGGCATTTTTCTGTTGTTGTGCTATAATAAATACGTGCTGAAACAGCTGATTGTGGCGTACCTCATAAGTTGTTGGGGAGGGGGGCTGCAGAAAAGGGGGGGTCTGCAGAAAAGGTTTGGGACCCACTGGACTAGCCTATGGACTTAATACCCATTGAGCTCTGTGCTACAACTAAAAATGATCTTTAAAACTGAAAAAGAAAATGGGCAGCATGATGACACCCTGTAAGGTCTCAACCCGGCACCCTATGTGCCCCCCACCCACCACCACCACGTCCCCCAGTAAAGTTGTTTCTCGTGGATCGATCATAACGATGGTGGGGCTGTAATGGATCGCGGGGCCTTGAGGGCAGCGTGCAGGCCTCTGACGCTGCCTCTGACAATCCAAAAGATAAAAGATCAGGGATAGTGGTCTGGTCTAATTCATCACCCTCCCTCTCCCAAGTCCACCCCCCTTTCACCTCTCCGCCCGACCTGCTCATTAACATCCTGGTGGGATTACAGATGGCCTCGCTCGGTCAGGGCCACACACACACGGGGTGCGTGCTCTTATTCTTCCTCTGCCTTGTTCCCATCTCTCTATACCGCCATCTCATTTTCACCTCCTGTCCGTCACGTTTCATCTTCTTCACTCGCACTGTATTCCTCTCCCTCGCTCGCTCTGCCTCAGCTGTCCTCTTTTGTCTTCTCCGTTCCCTCTCATCTTTTCTCGTCCTCACCTTCTGCCCTCTCACGGCTTGAGTCTTGCTTGTTAACGGTCCCATTCCTTCATCACTTTCTACTTCAGTCCCCCGTCTCACCTCTCAGTATTTGTCTAACCCCTTCATAGCCTCGTCCATCTCATCTCCCCAGGTCTCTGACGCCGGTTATTAACCATGTCCCTACCCTGTGCCGCATCTCTGCAAAGGTGTCTTACAACTGCTGTCTCAAGTATATTTTATGAAGAATATCAACAAATTCCCTTGAGGACACCTAAACCAACAATAAATGTATCCTGCTCACAAGTATTATTTTTTATAGCCACAGCCTGAATTGAAGTGTTCCACCAAGCCATAGTTGTACAGTAATATTTAAAATAAAACATAAATAAATATTTTAAAATGAATATTGTTGCATTTGGAGACATACTGTATTCTTTTATGGCAATAAACATGGCCAGTGTGGCGTTCCAGCACTGTTGAGTAAGGTCTGGCTACACAACACTATAGGATTCTAGGATAGGAGATAAAAAACACTTTACAATTCTTCAAACCAATAACTATCGTCTGGGGTGGCGCCAAACTCTGGACGCAGCAATGATAGCTCTGCTAAATAGTCTCGGGAAGGAACCTGTTTTGGTGGAACATTTGCACCCCGCAAAAGAAAACGCCACATACGATATTAAATGAGTTAACTGTTCACACAATACAGTAACTTAAGCTATTTAAATGAGCTGATACATGGTTGAACGTCATTTGCTCTTACCAGCGTATCCCCGTGTGTACTTCATTAACAGCATTCCCAGCAATTGATCTCAAAACGTCCCAGTTAGAGAGGAAATGACGTAAACATATTCTTTGTAAATCTTTACAATCATTCACTTAAAACCAAAGCAGGCCTGCCTTGTTGCACAATCCAAATTTTCTTAAAAACTTCCCATTTTCGGAGTTAGACAGCGGCAACACACAGAAAGTGAAAGACGAGAGACATCCGGTGGAACATCCGGCGACAATTATCCTGGAATGAACTGCCGTTGATCAAGACTAGGTAAGATATGCAACTGCATAACCTTTCTAAAGCCTTTGGTGGTAGACATCACTGGCTTGCAGTACTGTATGTTAAGAATGAGTTCCAGTATAGTATTTTAACAGATTTCTGGCAGCTGGTGTAGCTATAGAACATTGTGTTAATACCCATTTTGCAAAAATTGACTAATGACAACAAAACTGTCATGATGGACTCTTCAGAAGAGGTCATTAATAGTACAATAATGGTGTTGATGAGGTCGTGTCCTGTTGCCAATACCAAACATTTGTCAACATGTTAATGAACCAGTGCAACTGAGACAAATAGATAATCTTCATACATTGACTTTATTTGGTCAATAAAACAATTTGCTTGTTCAGTAAAGTCATGCAAAATACCTGGTAGCTCTGTCATCAGAAAGACCTCACCTCTCATCTGTTCTCACCTCCTCAAACCACACCTCGTGTCCTCTCCTTTCCTTATC
Organism: Sander vitreus; assembly: GCF_031162955.1. Classification (NCBI taxonomy): domain Eukaryota; kingdom Metazoa; phylum Chordata; class Actinopteri; order Perciformes; family Percidae; genus Sander; species Sander vitreus. The sequence continues at coordinate 2,223,849 of NC_135867.1, forward strand.
TACTCTTCTCTAATTTCCTCTCCTCGTGTCCCATCACCTGTCCTCATCTCAGCGGCCCTTCTCTCCTTTCTTTTCATTTCCTCTGCTCTCCTTGTCGCCCCCCTCTTGGCCCCCTAGGCTGAATCTCAGATCTCTTAAATTGCATCCACTTCCCTCCCTTCCTCGGATCTTAGTTCGTCCCACCGAGGAAGCGCAGGAGATGCGAGGAAATCATGTGAGGAGAGAGGAAATTTGCGGTGCTGTATGGATGGGACGATATGCTTTTATCCAGATTTTTATTCTTTCACAACACATGGGTGTCAATTTGTTTTGTATTGCGATTTCCTTTACTTCTTTAACAAAAACAAAAGTTGAATAATACACTTCTTTTCTAAAAACTAATTGTTTTTCAGTCAGTCAGTTTGACATTTATTTCATTTGTAAAGTTCTGATTTTGGTCAGAAAAAGGATATGATGTAGCGGTACCGTATAAACAGAAAATATTTAGGTGAATCACTGGGGGAAAAAAAAGAAAGGAAAAAAAAATCATAAATGAGACATGATTCATGTTGTAACAGCACTACACTTCTTTCCTCTGCTTTATTCACTTCTGATGCAGCTGTTTTCTAGGATGTATTGACTGTCAGCAAAGGATAAACACTTTCTTTGCTCAACTTGAATATGAAACATGAAAAGCGATCACAGAAGAAAGGAGTTTCTGAGAGAAAAGAGACACAGATCTTTAAAACAAGAGACACAAGTATCTAGACACAGACCAGCATCTCAGCATATAGCTACCGTATTAACCGCATACTTTGTTCTCACATCCAGCAGCAGCTGTGTCTGAAATATTATGAGTCCATATTTGCCTGGAAACTGTAAATGAGAGAAATAAAAATATGATATGAGGAAACACCCCGTAGCAGTTTCTCGCTTTCACTGAGGATAAATCACATGAGAAAGGAAAGAAAATAGGGACCAATATCAGACTTCAGACACAATACTTGACTTCGCCTTAGAACCCAACCACCAGGCAGGCTGCTTAAAGTTTACTTTGGTGTAATGTGCATAGCATTATGTCAGCACTATTTATTCCCACAGCCAGGAGTGTGGAGAGTGTCCTCAGAAACAGTGCCTCAGCAGCTAGTGTATAAATTAGAGCGAGCGGGAGCCAGTGGAAGAGCCCAGATAGGCACCCTGCTTGGGGTTATTTTTCATTCTATTTCAAATTTGTTTTTTTTTCTCTGTCACTCTGTTGGTATACTTCTTCAGTTCTCTTTTGCCTCCTTTGGTTACTCTCCTGCTGCGTCTATCGCTTTCATTTCAGTATTGCAAGCCGATTTACATTTTTTGGCAATGATGCAATGAAACAACGTTTTCAGCAAGAAAGGTAGAGGTACTCTATATACGGTTTATGTTTTTCTGTCGTTTTTTGTGTACTGTAGAGGGTAAACACAAGCAGTATGGTTACTGATGACTGTGTGTTGTCCAAGTAAATAAATTAAAATCAGTTCTGGAATGGGCCAAACCTTTGCTCAACACAAAGAGCCAGATGTAAAAATAAAAAATACACAAATGTGAAGTGATATATTGGGCATTTTGAGCAACAGCTCATAGTCACATAGAAGTAGTCTCGCATTGCCACACCTTCCTCCACAGCGCTGCGGAGGAGGGTCTGGCTAGTCCACACAGCATTCCGGGATGGGAGAAAAACGTGCTCTGGTTTATTGGCATTTCTTTAAACCAATCACAATCGTCTTGGGCGGCGCAAAGCGGCGGGCGGAGCCCAGGTGCCTCTACGAAATAACCTATGGAAGGAGCTTGTTTTGGTGGAACATGTTTTGAACATGTACGTTTAAAAGTTCTTTTATTGTGCAACAGAAAACTCAGATTGGACAGATAGTCTAACTAGCTGTCTGGATTTAGCCTGCAGAGATCTGCAGAGCAGTTAACCATAGTCCTCAGAAATCCACCGAAAGAAAGAGGAAGGTAACGGACATCCGGCCGAAAATGGGGGTCATCCGCCAGAATTTATGGCGGCACCTGAACAATCTCGGAAATCAAATGTTGCCGATATAGACGACATAGAAGCGACCCTCTCGTTCTCTAAGGAGAACTCCAACACAGCAACGCGAGAGAGAATCCAGCCCATAGATATTAAACAATAGATCTGACATGATGTCATAACTAACAGGATAACTGTCCGCCATCTTACCTGGGTACTGTTTACAATCGCCACCTATGGGCAGAAACTTGGTAGAGAAATACAGAGGTTATAAAGACAACATCAGCTTATTTCACCATACGTTCCAATTACAGCAATTCTAAAACAATTTTAAGACTTCTTACATCTTCTCTCTTCTTTTGCCCTCTCACTCTCGCCTTCCCCACCCACTCACAAAGCTGGCAACCACCTAGATCTCATTTTCACCAGAAACTGCTCTACATCCAACCTCACTGTTACTCCACTCCATACCTCAGACCATTTCTTCATCTCTTACTCTCTCCCACTCTCCCAAGCTCAAAACCATATCTCAAGAGACACTATACCTGTCCGCGTAACATTCGTTCACTCTGTCCTTCTTCTCTGACGTCATCTACTTTATCAACCCTCCCTACATCTGACTCTTTCTTACTCATGTCTCCCAACGCTGCCACAGACACTCTCCTCTCTACTCTATCCTCTCTTGACTCTCTCTGTCCTCTTACTTCAGAGCAGGCTCGCTAGTCCTCCCCAGCTCTGTGGTTGTCTGACTCAGTGCGTGCTGAAAGATCAACTATACGGTCAGCGGAAAGGAAATGGCGGAAATCTAAACACCCAGATGATCTGCTTACCCATCAGTCTCTTCTTTCCTCCTTCGCCTCTATTTCTGCAGCAAAAAGCTCTTTCTGTCAAACCAAAATTGAATCCTCTTTCTCCAACCCCCAAAAGCTTTTCTCCATCTTCTCTAACCTCCTAGATTCCCCCAGTCCACCTCCTCCCTCCTCCCTCCTACAAACCCACTTTGTCAACTACTTGTTGTAAAATATAGATGACATACGCTCTTCCTTCTGATCCTATCCCTTCTCACCTTCTCCAGTCTATTGCTCTGGACCTTCTTCCTTTCCTCACCCATCTCATCAACATCTCCTTGTCAACTGGCTGTTTCCCCCGACACCCTCAAAGAGGCAAGAGTGACCCCACTACTCAAAAAACCAACAACCAAACAACTCTCCGTTAGGTTAGCGTCAGGATCGCACTACATGGAATCGTTTAAAAAATTACGATTCCAGTAGAATCGTTTCTTTATTGGAATCGTTTGGAATCATTCGGAGGATTTGGTTTCAAATCTGATCATGGGTTCCAAATTTAACATGCGCAAGTTTTGATTTCCGTAGCGACCAGACGCTTGTTGTGTTGCAGCCGTGGAGCTCAGTAAGCGGCGCTCTAGTGTGGCTTTGTTTTACGTTGAAAAAGCTGTAAAACTGCAACCCACCATTGAATCAAAATCAAACTTTCCTCTTATTTGTGAAATAAGCATGTGACCCGTTTCAACTCCACCCTCCAAGAACCGGAATCGAGAATCGATAAGAACTACATAAAAGCTCAGTTTTTTCGGGTGTGAAGCTTATAAAAACTCTTTTTCTTGACATTGTTGGTAGTGAATATCACCACACAGCAGCCTTTAGGCATTTTTCTGTTTGCTAGCAGACAAAATTGATGAGGAGGAATCTTCACGCAATACAAGTCAATGGAGAGCGGAGAGTTCTTTTCCCCGCTGGTGGGGGCAGGACTTAAATGCACTCTGTCTCTATATGGTTTCATCCTGGAATGGCAAGTCAGAATTACATGTCACATCTATTGTTTTATTTATATATATATATATATATAGTCCAGCCTCTCTCCAGGATTTTGGTTTCAGACCCAATGCTCTGGGTAGAGATTAGCCTAACTATATTAATGACCTTTGGGGAGAAAAAAACTATAAATAGAAGTTTTGAAAAGTATGATGATGACAATAATGGACCAGCTAAGCTCTTATAATGGTGTGAATGCTGTGAAATCAAAGCACTACACTCACTGTTCTTCATTAATAGGATGTGTGATGAGTGTACATTTGTAAATGTATTTGCACATGAAAAACATCTTTAAAAAATGATCAAACATTTTAGAAGCATCTGTTTTCAATCATTTCACCGTGCAAATCTTGATGAGTCCCAATCACTCATAAACATGAGTCACATTCACACAACCTTAATTACCAGGAATCAGAACTGCTTCAGAATACAATTCTGGGCAAAGCAGCGCCTATTAACAATCTTGCAGACCAAAACGACAATAAAAAAAAAAAATGTCATAAAGATAAATGTCTGTAAACATAAACTGAGTAATTTTTCCGCCATGTAACAGGCCTATAAACAGGGGGCGTACTGAAGATCATGAAGCAGGTCATCAGCAGCTAGAAAACGACATAGTCAGACAACTATATTCCAAAGTTGTTGTTTTTTTCCTAAAGTATCTAAAAATTATATGATACTCCCCAAAATCTATTTGTTTAGTCACTTTAAACACTAACTCTTGATCCCCTGTAGCTGGCGGGTTAGAAATGTAGAAATGATTGAGGTACGGTGCTCTGTGTTGAGTAGTTTTTTTTAAATAATAATAAATCCAATAATTTAAGCCTGGGGTCACATGGTTTTCCCACAAAATGTGGTCCAGCTCGATGGTTTAAACTAGCCAATCTGCTTCAGGTTTATCAAGCAAAATAAACGAGTGTGATTGGTTGTATTCAAGTTGTCCCTCCAGACATTTGAATAACTTTCGCAGGGCAACACTGGATGACTTGTGAGAGTTGAGGTGTGTTAGGCAGCGCCAGCATGTCTTCCATTTACAATTAATGGCATCTTGTTGCATCTATAATGTTTGAGTCAAAATATGTGAACAGAGGGATAATGTAGTTGTTTCCGGGTGCTGGTATCTGCCATGAGCACCCCTGCACAGACAAAACTGCTGAAGAAGTGATACTGCCAACCTCTTACTGCCTGTAAATCAAATAAACTCCCCGCAACATCTGGAGTGGCATGCAAATATTATTATCAATATTCTGCACAGCATGCCCCGTGTGCCTGAACAACACCTTGCAGGATAATCAATACCCCCTGTTCCCACCCAAAGCCCCTAAAAGAATCCTCTAACTTTACTCTGCCTGCCAAATAAAAACCTGGCGAATATAAACTTGGCGAATAAAAACTTTGCGAGAAGCCGTAGCAATGTTTCTTTCTGCGATGACGGATGGGAAGCCCAGCACAGATACCCTGTATGGCTTTGGTTAATTATGGTGGCATATACAGTATATATTGTACATATAAAACTCTCAGACGCAGGAGTCTGCGCTTCCCAGCAGCACAAGGAAATAGCTGACGGGTGCATATGTTCGGATCACAGGGGAGTTATTCTCCGACTTTTTTTTTTTTTTTTGTCCCTGTGGCTGTCGTGATGTATGCAGGGATGATCTTTCTCTCTGTGCAGCCAGCCAGGGAATTATCCACGGAAATGATGGGAAATGTGGGAAATGCAGTCACACTGAATATAAGAGCCTTTTCTCCTGAATATGATTCAGTGTCCTTGGTTAACAAAGTATTATAGTGAAGTCCTTTTAAGTTAGATAAGTGACAATCAGAGCTGTAGACTTCCACAGTGTGTGTGTGTGTGTGTGTGTGTGTGTGTGTGTGTGTGTATATATATATATATATATATATTTTTTTTTTTAATCTGTGTATTTATGTGAACAGGATTCCTCATAAGCGGGACATTTGCTCACACATCTTTAATGACACTAGCTTGCATCAGTCTGTTGCATCCTTAGATTTGCTTGCAAACATGATTTAGTGAACAGCTGTAGATAATGTTGCTCCACTAAAATGTTGATCCAAATCCAAATCATCTTTTGTATCTCCTTGGATCACTAAAAGAATTTGTGGCATACGTTTTCAATTTACAAGGACAATCAGATTCCCAGAACACAAGTGGCAACAACTTTGCGGTTTACGAACGAGTCAAGAATCTGAAGTAGACTTTTCTTAGAACCTTTCTTAAGAATAAATTAGAAAGGTGTTGGTGAATGACGCCCCGTGTTATCAGAGTTGGAGACTGTCCTCCACTGAAAAACGCTCCTATAGGTCGTTTGTTAAAGCAGCAATTACTATTAGTGTGCGTGCGTGCGTGTGTGTGTACACGTTATGCACATCACACCTTAAATCATTTTATGTTAAGCCTACCTGGAGAGGTCTGCTGTAGTATCTAGCTGTCTCTTCTTGTCATTGTTGTGTATGCAAGCATAAATAACTGGAGGTTAATGTCAGTTTGTGTGTGTGTGTGTGTGTGTGTGTGTACGTGCATCCATGTTTTCGTGCATATGTGTTTTAGGCTCCATGGAGGTGACACCCTGTAGGGGTGTCAGATTTTGAACAGAAAGGTTGTTGAGTATAAATGATAAAATAATGAATGTTTGTGCCACTTTATTACCACACTCACTGTTCAAACACACACACACACACAAACCCAGCAGCGAAATGAACACATCACAGGTAGTGACAAGGTAAAAGGTGAGATCAGGGTGACATCTGCGTGGGCTGACAGGGCGAGCCGAAGAGCCGCCGTCACATGGGAGGTTTGAAATATCGAGGTGACAAATACACTGAGAGTGAGTGACAAAAGGTACAACTGTGTCCTCTGTTGTCTGACAGTGACCTCTCAGCAAAACAGACAGATGATAAAAAATAGAATATAGCAAGAGGAAAGGGGGAAGAGATGGAATGATGAGAGATGGAAGAATGGAGAACAACAGAGAAAGTGAGGTGGACTGATGGCCAATGAGGGATGGAGGAATAAAGGTATGACCAGACAGGGATGGATCTAAGATGGAAGGCTGAACTGAGAGATGGATGGAGGAACATAGAGAGAATAGTAGAGAGAACAATATTATAATTATAATTATAATTAGCAGGCTCCTTTTTGTAAAACATGAAATATGAATCTGCTCTATTGATTTACAGAATATGATTTTACATGGCAAATATTGCCAGAAGAATTAAATGTTCAGTCGAAGGCTGTGAAATTTGGCAAGTTTTGTATCTATAATAACAGTAATGGTCCAAAATTATGTGAGATATGCATACCATTAAGTAAAAAACCTACAGCTAATTTCTTAAGGGACGACCCAGAAGTCAATCACTTTCACGAAGGGCAACTCTGGAAAATGACGGGCCAGACAAGTCAAACATCTTTGACTGTATTACCGCATGTCGCTTCTTTGACGTTTGTCACATTCTTTTGTAGCTTTCTCCAAAACTTTTGTCACTTTTATATTTTTACTTTTGTTGCATTTTTGTTGACATAAAGCCCTACAAAAGTCGGCAAAAAAGTTCGGTAACACTTTACTTGAAGGTATCTACATAAGAGTGACCAGCCCAGTCTCATGGCAGTTCGTGAAATGGTTACGTTATTGAATCTATTCATTCGTAAACAGGACACGATTATGTCGTTTTTTCCGTGTGGTGATTACGAATTTTAATGTAATGTATTTAAATGGGAAGCATATTTCGTGATCACAGCACAACAACGGTAGGGAGTAGTATGAAAAGCAGAAAATCCGTGCAGGGAGGTTGGTCGGGGTGGTGGATGGGTCAAACAATACAGGACTTTCACCAAGGAGACCGGCGTGTTGCAGTTCCTTTCCACGTTATTCTCTTCCTAACCGCAACCGTCCCGTTGTTGTGGCGTTTCATGTCCTCGTTGTTGCGTGCCACAGAGACCGCGGATTGTGTCCCTGCACCCAGGGATCGGCGTGTGGTCAATTTCCCCGTTGTGGCCGCGTATAGCGGTCCGTCCTGTTGTTGTCGCTGGCGTGTGGCGTTTAATTTCCCCGTTGTGGTGTTTAATTTCCCCCAGAGTAGCCCAGTGTCATGGCAGTTCGTGAAATGGTCATGTTCGAAAATTGTGACCTGTACACGAAATAAACGAGAAAATCGTGACTTGTTCGATACCCTGAATCAATAAATAAAAATAACGTGACTATTTCACGAAGGCGTGAGACCGGGTTGGAGTGACACGAAACTCTAACTTGTCATGACAGAACCCGAATGACACTTACTGACAGAAGCCTTTTGTCATAAACGTTTATGACTTGTTTATAATGTTTATGACACGTTCATGACATGTCACTGTTATGTAGATACCTTCAAGTAAAGTGTAACCAAAAGTTCCTTAGCCATCATAGAGTTTAGCAAATCGAGCAAAACACAGATTACATTTTTTAAAGTAGGCAACCACACAGCCGACTCACAGCAACCGGTTTCTCAGCCTGAATATAAAAACTCTCTGTGGCAGTCTTTTTGGGTTTGGCGCACACCTAGATAAAATTCACTGTGAACCTAAATTGATATGCAGGCCATATTCAAACCTGCGAGGGGCTGGGTTCGGCCTGCGGGCCTTGAGCTTGACACGTGTGAGTTAAACAAACAAAAAGCAATTGAGGCAATATGAGGGTGGTATGATCTGGGCGTGGTGGTATTTTGTGCGTGAAGTGTGTTGATGCGGATGCTCTGTATATTTTCCTGCTTTTTAGACCTTTGCCAATCGCATGCCCAATTAATGGAGGAATGTAAGGATGGAGAGGTGTAAGGATAGAGAGAGGGAGGGAGAGAGCGAGAGAAAGATGAGAGAATGAGGGAGAGATAGAAGAATGGCAGAATGTAAAGGTGAGGAGATGGATAAAGGATGAAGGAATAAACAGAAAGGGATGGATCAAAGACAGAAGGCACAATTAATGGATGGATGTAAAGATGAGATGAAGAGATGGACAGCTGCAGGGGGATGGGAAGATGGTGTTTAATGATGTTGGTGGCATGGGTGGAGGAATGCAAGGAAAGACAGATACAATGATGTAATAATAGGGCGAAGGAGCACACGGATGGAGAGATGATAAGAGATGGAGGGATAGAATAACTCAAGGATGCGAAGGTGAAGAGTTGACCCGAGAGATGGAGAAGAATGAGCTGATAGATGAATGGAGGAATGTGGAGATGGACAACTGGATAGGGATGAGGAGACAGAAAGATCCCTTCATCTTCTTATCCCTGCATTCCTCCATCTCTTGGTCCGTCTCTATCCCTTTATCCATCTTCTCCAAGCTCCCCTCCCACAGTACCTCAACATCTGTCTGTTCCCCCCTCTGTGATATATGTTCAGATTCGTCGCTGAATACAAACCAGTCGGACGTGACATCATCTGTATTCACGCGGCAACAGGCCTCGGGCCCGCCGCCTCCCGTGTGACTCTCTGCCAGGCGGCTGACCGTGATCGTAGTGGGCGCGGCACAGATTTGTCACTCCTGTCGGGGCCTGAAGCTTAATGTTCCGGCTAAACTGTTACAGAATAGATGTTGACACAAAAGTGTCAGGTTCAGAAAACTGACACGGCCGCGGGGGAGTCGGTGGGAGGATGCCAGAGGACCTATGTAAGTAAATGTGACGTGGCGTCGTACATCAGAAACGCTGTGACACAACAGAATGACTGTCGAGGGAAAGAAAGAGTGAAGAGTGACACCTCTGTGTCTCTCTCTCTCTCTCGCTCTCTCTCTTTCTGCCTGTCTGTCTCATTGACTCTTTTATTTTACCATTTCCAATTTTTCACATACTGTCCTTCTATCCTTCTCCCTCCGTCTTGTTTCATGCTTTTTTTCTTTCTTTTTCCCAAAACCCAATATAAAGACGTCTAAATTGACAACTGTTTGCTAACATGTTTGCCAACTGTATAAGATGTATGGATGTATTATAAAAGACCTGGATGCAACGTTAAAGGGGTGCTATGCAGTTCGAGCCATTTCTTCGCTGTTTTCTGGCTTTTTGCTCGCAGCTTTCTCTTTAGAGCTCCCCCTACAGCTTCAGAATAGATATTTGGCAGCTCCTATGTTTACTTGTGTCTGACTCCTCGCTCGGTCAGTCTGCCGTTTCCTCTTTCTCTGTTCCTCCGACAATGCTTTCCTAGCTTTTTGCTTCTTTTTAGCCGGCTCAGCCATGACGATAGTGTAAAAAAACTCCATCGCTACCTTGTTAGCCGGTTCCTGAATGGGCGTATGTGTGCAGTGCCGTGAAAGCAATTTGTGACATCGCGAGACCTGATATCATGCGATACTTCCTGGCACTGAGGCCGCTGGCTCGCCAGCCGAAATTTGCAAGGGTGGTTTTTCCGCTCACAGGTGCTAGGTGGAAGCGAGACGACCACCATTCAACTCAAAAAAAGTCATATAACCATTCCAATGACTCCGAAGCTGTTCAGTTAAGGTAAATTAAGCTAAAAAAAAACTGCATAGTTCCCCTTTAAAGCAACACTAAAGAACTTTTCCCGCATCGGTCCCCCTACAGGTTGGAAGCGGAATTGTCCATTACATTACATTGTGCAAGTTTGCCAGATCGGGTAGCAGATCTGTAGTTTGAATGAACTGGACAATGTAATGTCATGGACAATTCCGCTTCCAACCTGTAGGGGGACTGAAGCGGGAAAAGTTCTTTAGTGAAGCTTTAATGGCGGAGCCCCGTTCATTCCTATGAGAGTTGCTCAGATGCGCATCCGCCAAAAAAGTTTATAAGCTTCCAGGTTTACTTCCATGATAAGTGACCGCTAGTCTACATCGACAACCATCCACTTCCGGGAGTGTTCAGGTGGTGCCAGAAATTCCGCCGGTCGATTTATGAGGACTATGATTAACTGCTCCTCAGATCTCTGCAGGGTAAATCCAAACAGATCTGTCTGGTTTGAATTTTCTGTTGCACTACCAAAACAAGTTCCTTCCCAAGGCTATTTTGCAGAGGCACCATCATTGTGTGGCTCAACGCCACCCAAGACGATTGTGATTTGTTTAAAAAAAGAAACCAGAGCAAGTGTTTTTTTCCCACCCAGAATGCTGTGTGTACTAGCCAGACCGTCCTCCTCAGCGCTGTGGAGGAAGATCTGGCAATGCGAGACTTTGTGACCGCTGACTATGCGCAGTAGTGTTCAAGTCAATGGCCCCGCTCAGCCCATAGAGTTACCGCTCAGCCCATAGACTTTACATTTTGGTGACAGGTTTTTAAATTGCTTTTCTCGGCCAGAGGGAAGGTTTTCAAATATAAAAAGTCCACGGATTAAAAACTCAGAATAGGAAGAGTCATAACCAACCTTGTTTGCAGTTTCGAGGTGTCCAGGCACCAGTTTTACAGGTGTCTCTTTTACAGTGGTGGCCTATGGGGAAAGTGCAATAATACCGCCAGTAGCCACTGGACAAAATCAGCGGAGCGCTGTTTGTGGGGACTTGATAAGGTGATAATATGTCAATGTTGTGTTTACAACTTGTTCTGCCGCCCTCAAGAGGCTAAAACAAATAATACTGCTGTCGGGTGAAACCGACAAGTGGCGAAAACCGTTGTTTTTCAGAAATTGAAAAAAAGTCTAATTTGAAAACACTTTATTGAGCTATTTACCTTAGATGAACCCTAACCCTATGTAGCTTTAAGGTGGGACGACTTAAACCTTTGTCCTTCTCATTCTATCACAGTTGGGTGACCTTGTAATTTCCAGAAACCTAAGCAGAGTTATAATCAACCAGAATTACTGGAGACTGTGTAAATCTACACAGCCTTTCACGAGAGTTCAAAGAGGATGACGAAGAAGACATTTATGAAGCTCTCCAGAACCCTGAAGTCGTGTATGTACAAACTCTGTGAGATCCGCAGTATCATCAAAGATTTTATAGCGGAACAGTCCGTTATCCAGGAAAATACAGCCAAAGTCTGAAGTATGTCCACTTAGTTCAATCCAAGATCAAAATAAAATGTTAAGAAATGTGACGTTCAACTGAAAGTTGGCTTCTCAAAGTTTCTGGCAATGATAAAAAAAAAAAAAATGTGCTTGGCTGAGTGGGATTACATTTTCTTGTTTGTTTAAAGGGTCAATAAGAAAACCACATTTATGCTGAGGAGGATACTTTAAAATAATAAACTAAAATAAAAAAAAATAAAACATAATGGACAGCCAGAGGCAGAAGGAGCTTAAGGAAGGATGATAAGGCTTAAGAGCACAGGTGAATGGGAGAGGGATGTTAATTAAATGCATCATATTTAGTGTGTGTGTGTGTGTGTGTGTGTGTGTGTGTGTGTCGGGTTTGTACTATAGTGTAATATGGTCCTCTTCTGCAATAATGCCAAGCAGTAATTGGGTGCTAGTGACTCTAAAGAAAATTTAATAAGAGCAAAGAAATTATAAGAGAAAAAAAACATTTAGGCATATTAGAGAACAAAAAAGAAACAAAGAGAGAGAGAGAGAGAGCGAGAGAGAGAGAGAGATAATGAATAAAATGAGAGAAGGACAGCCACATTTTGAGGGAGAAAGATTGAGGAGGAGTAATATATCTACAGGGTAAGGGAACGAGGGTGGGAATAAAATAGAGTTAACAAGAAAGATGTGCATGTGTGACTATGTGTCCGTGTGTTGATAGTATTGTGAGTCTTATTATTCCATTTAATCTCCATCTTGCTGGATCTCCTCCCTAACTGCCCTGCTCAATTGTTTACACGCTACATTGCCATACATTTTCCATCTAATTGCATTTATTTTCCCATTTTCTTTCTTGTGACAAGATGTTGCATTTCTAGCTGTCCTTGACTCATCAGCTAATTAGTTTTGGAGTAATTACCTGCTTCAGTGATTTGTAATAGTCTCTCTTATTGGTTAAAAAAAAAAAAAAAAACTAGAATTACCGCCTTGCAGTTGTATGCCTCCGCAAACCAGTCAAGTTGCAGTTTACATCCATGTCCATCCAGACTCATAATATATATGTAGCAAAGACTTTAAGAAAGAATTTAATAAAATGTATTAAGTGTATTTATGGTGAAAAAGGAAGTTATTAGGGACCGTTCGGTATTTATGGAATGGACCACCGGAGGAAAATAGGGGAGGGTCACCCAACGTTTTTTAGTCTAGGGGGGAGGGTCACCCAACTTTTGTATTCATGAAAACAGCAACATTTCAAAGTGGCTTGTTAGGTGCATACTTTTTCATGTAGATCTCAGTCTCGGCCCCCCATCGCAGATGGGTCTGACCCAACAAAAATCGCAACATGACAGCAACACGACTTTGGAGTTGCTTTCTTTGAGAATGCAACCTATAGCTAACTGCGCCACCTGTTGCCAAAGTATCGTCACTGACATGAAGATGGAATATAATGAAGCTGACTAGCTGAAAGGTTTCACGTTGCCTCGAGCTGGAGCACCCACGGAAAATACTGAGCATCCACGTGTGCCAGACTGCCAGTAGGATACATTCATTCAAAATTAAACATTGCAGTTGTTGCTAAGTGGAGTGTGTGAGCGCTGATCGCGGTTACATGTAAGTTAAACTTCTCATCTCCAATCCTATCTGTATTTGTGAGAAGTGGCGTTGTCCTGAGGTGAAAGATAGCCTACTTTACGGCTTTATTATCCAGTTAATAGGTGTGTGTGTGTGTGTGTGTGTGTGTGTGTGTTCGTGTCGGCTGCTGTCCATTTGCTAAGGTTCTGAAATGCAAAAATTTTTTTTGTCAACTTGTTTTTTAAAGGGCGTGCGCCCGTGAGCACCCATGGAGGAAAACATAAATCGGAAGTGAATTTAGTAATGAAACAGCAGACGAACAATGTATAAAGTTTCCAGTTGTAGTTCCAATGAGACAACCTGTAAGGGGACCATAGCGCAAGCTGTAGTTCCAATGAGACAACCTGTAGGGGGACCGAAGTGGGAAAAGTTCTCTAGTGTTGCTTTAATTTTGAATTTCTGATTGGGCGGGCCAGCTGTGACTATAGGTTATTTCCCAGTGTGCTTCGTTGAATGGTCTCAATGTTTTGTTGTTTTATTTCATGTGAATACTAGTTTACTAGAGGAGTAATTTATTATTTGAAGTAATGAAGTAATGCAGGAAGTGTACATTTAGTTTCCATGCTTATTGTGTTTCCCAGGGCTTAAAGTGAAAAGAAATTCACACAAAAAAATTGAATTGGGGGGGGGTAATTTGTAGGGGGTAGTCCTTCTTACATTACACAATAATAAAAGTCATAATTCTTAAGAAGCAAAAAGTTTTGGATTCATTTGCGATATCATAATCCTACAATGAATCATTGTGAAAACAACACTTTCTAGATGTTGTGTTGTTACTTTGTCCAGGTCATCATCAAAAAAGCGAATTAGTACATTCATGATTTGTCCATGTTGATATTAGTTGCTTCATGTACATTTATTAAAAATGTCACATTGTATAGCTTTTCATATATCTAGACGTCTAAACTCTGGGACAAGGCCCTGATGTTTAAATACCTGCCATGCTAATTCCAAACAGACAGCTTTGTCAAGGCAGTTTTGGCTTCAGATAGCTTTTACAAAGAGGCCATCGTTAATGACAAATCGTGTTCCGCTATGAACGTGCATACGTTTGTATCACAAACACGGTCGGTCAGCGAAGGCGCAGTCGCAGCGGTAGCGGTCGTTGCCGGTAACGTACTTGTATGACAGAGTGCACGGACCACACCGCGCTCTCACTTTTTGGCAAAGACCCGCCATACTTTGCATCTGATTGGCTAGAACTCGTTTCATTGTTCGATGATTGGTTAAATCCAGCACATCAAAACAAATCCCATGTGGACTTTTTAATTTATTTATTTTTCTAAAATAGTCAAACGCCAGAAATCGGGCACCAGGCCCGAGTACTTTAAGCCCTGCGTTAGTTAGAGCTGCGTTCCTTTCATATGATTGGTAGGTGAATACAATTGACTCGAAAATAATAAACGGCATGAAAGTTCCCAATTTTTTTTTTCCCTCACTGCCGTACGCCGGAGATCCGGCACGGTGTCGGAATATTTTAAGCCCTGGTTTCCACAACGTTAGTGAGTAAATCGAGTGTGATGTATAAGATGAGAAAGCAGAGGTTAAGTCGTGTACGTCATGGTTGTAAAAAAACAGTGGCTATCTGTACATCTTTGCCAAGCGCAAACCAGTACAGAAGGCATCAATAAATTAATGGGGAGGGTCATGCCTTTTTTTTCCCAATCATGTTGGAGGGTCATAGAAAAATGTATAGCTGGCGAAGGGAGGGTCATGTCTATTTTGACTAAAGATCCCAAAACTCCTCGGTAGCCCCTTCAATAAAAACAGTCCCTTACTACATTGACGTGCATGATTCCAGTGAATTATTTCCAGTGAAAACATGCTGTCTTTACTAAGAGAGCTTTGTTACATGGTGCAACGGCAATCACCTAAAACTCAATATCAGCAAAACCAAAAAGCTTGTTGTGGACTAGCATAGGAACCATCCTGGGATGGACTCATACGTTGGGGTCCAAATCAATAAAAAAAAAAAGTGGATTCACAACACTGACGCCCTCTGCAGGAAGGGACAGATCAGACAGTTCTTTCTGAAGAGACTCAGATAGTTGAGTTTGTGCTCAGGCTCCTACAGATCTTCTACCAGTCTGTACTAGCCAGTGCTCTATTCTTCGTGGTGGTGTGCTTGAGTGGTGGCATCCAACACATTCTTGCTCCCATCACATCAAAAAGCATGGTCAGGTGCCTTTGGCGTTTGTTATCAACGCAAAAACTCTCCTTTGGCGTCATATTTACACCAGCTTGGTTGGGACTCTTGGCGTCACTTTTATGACACTCTGGGTCGGGACGTCCATTTAACTGACATGCGGCACAAGAACGGGACAGTTAGGTTTAGGAAAAGATGGTGGGTGGAGTTTTAAAATGTACGTTTCAGTGACACGCAGGACAAAAACGGGACACAAACCCCAGGCTCCTGGGTAAAAATCATGTGTTGTTTGACCCATCCACCATCCCAACCTGCCCCCAACTTGGACTTTCAGTCTTTCATACTTCTCGTTACCATTATCGCTCTTAATACTACGTCATCTTAAAGCGCCGCGATCGAGCTGTTGCTATGCCTGTCATGTCCCATACAGTACTGATGGTCAAATGAAGCTTCACTAACCATTTTCTTAGCTCACTAGATGGCGCTCTCTGTTCAAAGAAAGGTTAAAGGAATGGCAATTCAGTGTGTTTTCAACCCTTTGTTGAAGAGAGAGCCCCATCTAGTGGGCTCAGAAAAAATAGAAAATGGTTCACGAAGCTTCATTTGGCCATCACTACCATATAGACACTAAAGGGTGATTTTGGCGTCAGTATCTGACACTGCGAGCCACTGACCAATCGTCGGTATTTGACAATTTGGGACTAAGAATGTGTTGTGGCATCAAGGCTTGGCGGTCAGCAGTCTCAATAAGCTGTTAAGGAAGACGAGGTAGATGATCAGGCTGGAACTGGACAGTGTGGAGGCAGTGGAGGAGAGGAGGTCGAGGGACAAAATCAAAGCCATCTTGGAAAACCCTTCTCACAGGACTGACAACATCAAAGCCTGGAAATTGTTCCTCAACCGAGTCGAGGGTCTAAGGATAGAAGATGCCGTTTGCAGAACAGATTGTGAAGCCTTTTGAGGCAAATTTTTGATTTGTGATACAGGGATATATAAATAAAATTGATTTGACTTGACTTTGTTCTGCTGAATGTCTATTAGTGTGTAAGTTGATTTAGAGAAACAAAATACAGTCAAATGCATTCACATGCTTGGCCAATAAAGCCATGACAGTAGACAATACTTTAAATATGGATGTTGTTGCTGCCACTGTGCTTGGTGCGCTTTGCTGTTTATGTGCTTTTTTTCTTAATCAGTTAAGGTTAATCAGCGGCATAGGACACAACTGGGCCCCACAAGTATAAGCCAGGTTGGTTCCTTTCTCTTGTTTTTCCACCAAAGCACCCATGCATCACATTGAACTCATCCACTCCCAACACTACTGACTTTACAGATTCCTCCAATCGATTTGTTTGACTTGTTTTGATTATGTTGTGGTTTATGTCCTGTTTAAAACATGGATGCTTGACACACATCTTCAACCCGGCAGCACAGAAGAAAAGCACAATCACCACAGTTTCAAGATTAGTGTCACCAATTCAGTATCCGACCATATGTGAAATATTGTCACAATCTCCCCTTCTGTTCCTGAGTGATGGCGCTGAATAATGGCCAGAAAAGTTTTTGCAGAACATTAAGACGTCAGAGTGAAGTTGACCTTTTGGATGTGAAATGTCATTGCTTAATAATTTTATCCTATTAGACATTTGTGTGAGAGTTTGTCATAATTAGCATAGGAATTCGTGAATTATGGCCAAAATGGGTTTTGTGAGGTCTCAGGGACCACCAAAATCTAATCAGTTCATCCGTTTGTCCCAAATTTGAAAAAATTTGCAGGCGTTCCAGAGATATCACACTCACGGAATGGGACGGACAACCCAAAAACTAAAATGCCTCTGGCCATGGCTGTCGCTGCCGTGGAGGCATAAAAAATACAACACACAGTACAGGTACAGTGAAAGAAATGCGTCTCACATTTTGGTTGAATCTTTATTTTTTCATTAACTTGCAGCCAGCCTGAAATCTGTAACGGCCTTTCAGACTTTGACGTGAAAGGGCAAGGACATAACAGCTAAACCCTTCTTCCAACTGAACCTTATTTAGATAGCTGTTGTGCAAAGAAAAGAAGGTTCCTGGAAATGAAGCTGGTCTCTCAATACAATAATGCACTTTCCTACTTATATAAAGCATGCTTGGACAAAATTCAGTACACATTGTAAGTATATATTATTGGACTACTTATATGATAAGCTTACTAGACTACCAACATGCTGCAGCAAATAATTTATTTTTCAAGGGGCGCAGGATTCAACATGTCAGTTCCCAGACAACAGATGGAGCAATTATTTCTGTCCTGGGATTGCTCATGCTGTGTCTACCTACCTGCCTGCCTTCCTCCACAGGAATGAGAATTGTGACACTCCTCGCAGTTTCGCATCTAAAAAAAATGTATTGATATATTAAAATGTTAAATGTTTTCAATGTGTATGGAAAAATGATTTCCAGTAATCTTTTCAAAGGTTTTTGTCAAAGCAACAAAATTGAGCTGTGTCACCAAAAACTGAACTGAAAACGCAGGCGGTACACTCTAAGTCTGACAGCAAAGAAGTAAATTAAACATTGTCCCTTTCTTTGTATATCTACTTACGTCCCTATTGTGTTTTTGTTTTTGTTTTTTTTTCTTAAAGATGAACATATACACAAACACATATTTCCCTGTCTCCATTTCTTTGCTTCTATGTCTCTTCCTGACTCCCAGCTTTTGTATATTCTTCACTCAAGAGTGCAGTCACAGTGGAACAGATGACATGCATTGTGTTTTTCTGACACTGCTGGCACCAGTGTGTGTGCGCACGCTCATGAATTGGCACTCGGAGTATCAGCACATCGACAATAAAACCGGCTCCTCATGAATTCAGAGGGTTACCAGAGCTCCTGTTCATTTATTCAGAGCATCATACCGAGTACTGGGAGAGGTAGACGGAGAATGTTGGAGCACAGTAACCAACACAAAACTGTTGTGTACTGTGTAAGCAAGTATGAATGTTGGAAATGAGTAAATGCATACTGTTTAAAGCTCAAAAAATACTCATGTCCCAAACTACATGGGGTACATCCCAGGTCCCTAAATTGCATCCACGTTTCCTTCACTTGCTTCCCTTCCTCAAGTCTTAGTCCGTCCCACCGAGGAAGCATGAGAGAGATGCGAGGAGAAAGGGAACAAGGAAATGTGTTTTCAGACATTCTATACCTCTGAAGCGTCACATGAATCGGTCAGCTGTATGGGCGGAGTTAGCAACAGCTTTTGAGCTGCACGACTTTCGGGAAGGCTGCTCTCGTGTATCCTTGCTCGTAGCTCAGAGAGCCCTCCTCGATCCAAAATCCTAGCTCCTCGGGGCAGGAATAAGAGCTTTGAGGCGGAGGGCCAGAACAACTTCTGGTTCAAGTGAGGCGCGAGGACATATCAAATAAGAGACTTGGGAAGCAGCAGTAGTCTGCACGCCAATGGTAAACCCACACAGGTGCTATTAATTAATTGTTTTAGTTCATTAGAAGTCTTCTCAGAGCTGTGTGGATGTGTACAGACTGCATTTGATTGATATCTCCCTGACTTTCCTCTTAGCTTTGTTGCAGCTGTTTGGGTGGGACAAACTGCACCTTTATCACTATTTTTAGTACATTAAGGCTGTTTCCTAGACTTTGTAAACCCAGCCCGATCTGCTGGCGATTTGATTTCGCCCCGCAGCTCAGGCTGGAAATCTGGATCTTTCTATCCTGCTTCCGTTACAATTTTGCGGGGACCAATCACAAACTGGCTTATCCACCTGGCGCGCTATTAGCGGGTATAACACGATGACGATAGAGAAGCGACCAAGCAGCTTCTTGTTTACATTCAACATAGCGGGCACCAAAGCGCAGCAACCCGTTGATGCCGCTGTCGCTGCTACGTCACCCGGATCGTTGGTCTGATTGGTTGAAGGACTAACCAATTGCGTCCAGAGTCATTTCAACTATGCCCGTTGATCACGCCTCTTGTGCAGTAGAAAATACAGAGCAGACTCCCCAGACTAATGTTCAATCGTAACAGATTGAGCTTGGTCTGGTGATAGCCGGACTAGCTGTTTCCAAAACCATTCAGTAATCACAATATTGTCGACTATATAGTGAGTATTGAATGAGGATTTCGGACACAGTGTTGTCACCTCACAAACCATAATTTACTTGGCCAACCTTTAACCTGAGCAGAGCTATATATCTATCTATCTATCTATCTATCTATCGATCTATCTATGTATTTATCCTGTTATCAAACAATTTGAGCACAGCTTTGGACAGAGGGGTACACACAGGATGCGATTTGCCGGTGGGGATGCGTGGGATTTCCCGGCTACAGGCACCGCCAGATGATGGTCGTTTCAGGGGCCATGGTAGTTGAGTTTAGCAAGACAAAGTGAACGTATTGCGGCGATGACAGTTAGGTTTAGGCACCAAAACAAGTAGTTATGTGAAGGAAATAGATCGTGGTTTGGATTGAAACACTCCCGAGGAACGAACGAGCATTTCCTGAGTGAAAGTATTTAGTTTTCGCCGCAAAGCGTGGGTCCATACACGGACCCACGCTAGATGCTGTCAGCCTAGGCTTAACAGCTCACAGCGCTACTTGAACTGCTTCTACTGGAACTGCTTCTACTGGAACTGTCCTTCGGTAACGCTTTTATAAAGCTCATAATTTTGAAAACAAAGTGAAATAGACTCATGTATTACATCATTGTAGCTACAAAGTTCCACAGAAAGCAGTGTGTTAAGCTATTTATTGGCGAAGTGAAGAATGGAACCTAACGAGCACATGGTTGTCTCCATTGGTATTCACTGTTACATTCTGTGAATCAATTGACAGCTGCCGTCCTCCCAAGAAAGTAACAAACTTTTGACACCCAAATATCAAGCCTTTTAAAACCCAGCCAGACCCCGTTGATTCTGTGTTTGGTGTAGGATCGGTGAGTCTTAATTTCAGTAAAAGACTCCCCCGTTTTCTCCTGGCTCATCTCCATCCTCCTTGTTAGCTTTGCTTTGCTTGCTCCTTCTCCTCCCTCATCACAGCAAAGAAAGAGGTCACCATCTGTGGCAAAAGTTAGGCCAAGTCAGACATCTCATTTATTAATCACAGCCGCAATGACTAGCAGATTTAATACAGCCTGCCAACTGCACGCAGGAACATATTGTGAGTAAATATTTAAAAAGCTCTTGGTATGTCAATTTGAGCCAGTGTCTCCTCCATTTAACTGTGAACAACCTGTAGGTGTCTTGGAAAATCAAATAAGCAAACAGGTAAGGAGATACCAAGCTCTTGTACCCTGTGTGGCGAAACAGAGAAGCTATACTCTTGGCAGTCCAGCATAGTAAAAATCCTGTTTTAACAGAAAAACATTGTCATCCAGACCGCTGCAGGTTTACATGTTCAACACTGTTAGAAGCTCATGAGATCTTTACTTTCTAGTGCTTAAATAAACAAGCAGCATTGTGCAAAAAAGCTTAGTTTGCATCCCTTTCAGATGGCATAATGTAAAATGTATTGTCACCAGCACTATCTGTGTTGCTGACTCCATGGGCGTGCTCCAGAGCAGACTCTGACACGGTCTGTCCCCGGTAATTCCAGCTCAGTGGTATTTTAAGCCCCCAACATCTCCTTCCAGGCAGCGCTAACCCTAACCATAACCATAACCATTGCCTAATCCTAGCAGCGCTGCCTGGAAGGAGACGTTGGGGTCTTAAAACACCGATAAATGTAATTACATCTGGCACAGATGCGCTGTGTTCAGGCGCAGATGTGCTGTGTTCAGGTGCCGATCTGCGCTGTGGTTTTGTTCCATCATGCTTCACCAGGAGCGTCTCAGGAGAGGCGCTGCGTTGCATCTAGTGGACTCACAAGCATTGTTTTGAGTAGCCACGATGGCTGCCAGAATGCAGCGCAGACGCGTCTGGAGGAATTTACGAGTGAGGAATGTGCCTTGTTCTCGTAAAATCATATTTATTCCTGTGGGTGACCGGGTATCATCACAACCAATTACCAGACTAAGATTAACGATCTCATTCTATTCACCTCTGTGCACCCTATTTAACCTCTACAGATTGAAATAAACTGCTCGGGAGGCAACGTCAGTAAAAACAGAGTATAAAGTCTACCTTTGAGTTCATAGGAAAAAAAGAATACAGCTGTTACTGCTGGCATTTAAAACTGATTCAAATTTTTATTGGGATAAAAAATTTTTTTTAAAGACAGATAGGATCCTCGCTTCGAGTGACCGCACATGAATATCTATTCAGTGTTTCATATTCTGCATGGGAACTTCATAGTTCTGAAAAGCAATTATTCAAATTAGCAATATCTTGCCATTTAAAAAATATGACATGTACATCCATGGATGAAATGGATTAGGGGCGGGTAGAGGAGTTTCTCTCACCTTCTATAGGTCACACAGCTTGAGGTTGTCCGGTTGTCAAACAGCCATTTCGATAATGTGTTAAGTTTAACTGCAGTCCTTGCTGCGTTCTGCTGGGAAAATGCTGCTGCTTCGACATGCTAAACATCCCATAAAATGCTGACCTTTTTAAGAGCACCTGATTGCTTGACATTTGCAGTGACAAGTAAACTTGTGTTACCGCGCTGTTACAGGGAAGAATGTAAAGGAAAATCAATGTTACACGTACGAGAGCAGCAGGCAACAACCTTGTGGCTCGACAGTTAAAAGCAGATCCGCTCTGACAGTCTGGGCACAGATTAAATATAAAGAGGGGGAAATAACAGTAAATGGATAGCATTGATGAGTCAGTGCCCAAACATAAGACATCAACACTGCTTGAGTAAAAAAAGATTAATAAAAAGTGAAACTAATTATATAAAGATTACTTTTATATTGGGACTACAGGGGAAAATGTAAGAGCTAAGCAAATCAGGCTTGATCTTATCCCATACAGCAGCAAAAGCTGATTATCTATGCTTTAAATGTCTTTGAAATGTTGGTCCCCCAGAACTGAAACATTAAAGCGACTACAATCAATATTTTCATAAAAAGGATGTTCCAAATGGCTATGTGAAAGGGGTCGCTCGTAGTGATGTATACAGAGAATTATCACCCGATCAGAAGCTCCCCTCGACATTGAAAAGCTTTATAGTGAGTTTTAGCTCATTATTTAGCTGTCCAGCTTGCAACTTTATTGTTTTGGACTCACTCATAGCGTTGGTTTTGGTCGGAGCAGGCAGCTGTTTTTATTGAAAAAGCTCTTAAAAAACAGCAAACAGACACAGAAACACGACTACAAATGAATGACTATGTTGCTCCGTAACTGCTGGATGTGGAAATACGCAACTGTTTGCATATCAATTTACAAAAGTGATGATATGTGATGGCGCAGTGGATATGACCCATGCCTTTGGTGTGGGAGATCTGGGTTCAATTCCCTCTGATCCCGCGAGATTTGCATTGGGTCCAGTAGGACCCGGTGGGACCCAATCCCAGTGCAGCTCTCTAGTCTACAAGGCCCAAGAAAGATTGGCTTAATGGTTAAAACAAACCAATGTCAGGTGTTGTTAGAAGACAGGATGGGAAGCGTCGTTGGTGTCGCAGCATTTTCCCCTACCTATCTGTATGTCCACTAAATACTGCTTCTAAAACAAAGGTCATTTTTACCCTCTTGAACAAAACCGATGCTGTCTTTCCTGCTACGGTAAGCTTCTACATTGACGGGGTGAGAGGATTTGCCTGCAGCTAATGTTCAGTCAGTGTATGTCTCTTCTAAACCCCCAAACTATATAGCTTTCTTTTAACAATGCTGCAATATTTCATGGTAGGTTTTCCCTTAAAAGCTGGGCCTTCTCAACAATATAACAATCTCATAACTGCTGCATGTCGCTGTAGGCTATGGGCCAGGCCCGGATTGGCTAATCGGGGAAAATTTCCGGTGTGCCGGTCAGTTTTTTTGGCCGCGACGGCCGTTGTTTTCATGGCACTGGGTTGAAATATGGATGTTGTCCCTAGGCTGCCTGCACTCACAGCAGCCCCACTTTTTTATTTAATATTTTCTCCCAGAGTGCAGCCTGCAGGTTAACGATGACCCCCCGAAACTGCACCTTGCAAGTTGCTCAAAATAAAAAAAGTGAGATAAAAATGGATTACAGGAAGCGCAAAGGCGGCGCTGAAAAGGCCAGAATAAAAAAGAAGAAAGCTTTGGAAACTGACGCGACCAAATGTTCTAAGCTGAGCACATTTTTCCTCAAAAAAACAAATGAAGACGACGAGGCCGGTAAGTAAGCTAACGTTAAGGTAGTTAGGAGCAGTGCAAGATGCTAGCGACCGTGCAAAACAACGTTGTCTGCAAACCACCGTTCATGTATCAAACTTTTTCTTGTAGCTCTTCAGCAGCAGCCGCCTCTAGTCCGGTTTGCTGCTAACAGTGAAGAGCAAGGCCCAGTAACGTTACCAAACTCCACTCATGAGCCCAACACACCAGAATGTGATGTGCAGTTGTGAAGAGACTAATGCTCTCACTGTGAAAGACACAGGTAAGCTGCTGTTGTACCATAGTGTGTGAATAAGCAAACATTATCTTTTGATGAAAATGCTTTTCTTAAATTACTAAAAATTAAGAGATTTTGTTTTTTTGTTGTTGCTTAAAACAAGCTAAAACTAAGTTATTTTTCTTACCCCGTTGGCAGATCATGTAGCTTGTTTTAAGCAAAAAATCACTTAATGTTGAGGTGTTTTTTCATACTTGTTTAGTAAATGCATCTTGATGTAAGATTATTTTTTTAGATATTTGGACTGGAAACGAGACAAAAATACTAAGTAAGAAAAGCATTTTTTTTTTTCTTTTTGCAGTTATCACATTAGTTACAATATAACAACTTTCTATGCCCAAGTGTTACTAGTGACCCATTATGTTTTTAATCAAACAATAGTGACTATACAAAGCCCACGATTGAAAGGGAATAGGATAAAAGTAATATGAATTAAGCCTGCATATTTTGCCATTTGGAAATTTTTAATTTTTAATTTGCTTTGATTTAATTCAATTTAAATGTGCTTTCCATGTCAAATATGTTAAAGATTACAATATGGTTTTATTGTGATTAAATACAGGTGCACTCGAGTCTAGGGACACAGAAGGAAGTGTGAAAGGGAGAGCAGAGTCGACTCAGGGACAGATAGCAGAGTCAACAACTCAGCAGCAGAACCCAGAACCACAAGCTAGGAACAAGGCAGATAAAGATGATTCTGTTGATAGTTGTGATTACTTTGCTCGACCTCAGTCACAGGATATACATACATTTTTTTTTCTTATCATCCTCAACAAATCCCAAATGTTCCTATACCAAAGGTTTTCAATAGCAAAGATGGAACAAACCGCAAGTGGCTAACTTACTGTGAAAAAAAACCAATCTCTGTACTGTAATCTTACAGTGCTGTTGTACTGTTGTTTGGCATTTGCACCTTTGGTAAGTGATGGCCCTTTCATAAAGGGAGGCATGAAAGACTGGAAACACATTCACCAAAGGGTAGTGGAACATGAAAAAAGTAAGACACACAGAGATAGTGCAGATGCTTACTTTCTGAAAATACAAAAGGGAGATGTGAAAACCCTGTTGACTGGCAACCAAATGTCATTACGTGCTGAGCAAGTGAAAAAGAAACGCCAGGTGATGGAGCGTATAGTGGACGTTGATAAAGTCATAGGCAAATGTGGCCTTAGCTACAGGGGAGATAAAGAAGAGGGAGCCTTTAGCTTAGAAAACATCATCATGGTCACGTCCTGGAGTTAATTCTACTCTTGAGTAGATATGGCATTTGCCTCCAACAGCATGTTAACACTCGCATTGAAAACAGCAAAAAGCAGCATGCAACTGGTGCAAAAGGCAGAGGCGCTCTAGTTACTCTGCTGTCAAAAGAGACAATAAATAAAGTTGTGGATGTCATTAGCCAACTGATAAAGGTAACTATAGCAGAAGAAGTGAGACAAGCTGGCATGTTTTCAGTTCAAATTGACACAACCCAAGATATCACCTCCAAAGACCAGTGCTCAATCATACTTCGATATGTAACAGATGTCATTCACGAAAGACTGATTGCTATGGTGGACTGTGAGTCATCTACTGGCCAGAATTTTGTAGAGCTTCTGGAGAAAGTGCTACTGAACCTTCATATTGACATTGGAAACATGTGTGGGCAACTCAACAGATGGTGCAGCTAATATGCAGGGTCAGTTTAGGGGGTTTTCTACACTCCTCTCTGAGCATTCCCCCAATCAGGTTCATATTTGGTGTTATGCACATCTTTTGAATGGCAGAGACAACAGGCAGCGTTGTGGAAAGTGCGTCTCTGTTTTCACTGCTTAACGATGTAGCAGTTTTTTTTAAGAGAGTCATACAAGCGCATGCAGAAGTGGGAGGAGAAGAGTCAGGACAAGCATCACAGACGACTGTGCCCAATAGGGCCAACTAGGTGGTGGGCTAAGGATCAGGCACTAAGTAAAGTGTTTGGGTGCTTCGGGAATCCTCAGGAAGGCTTGTTTTTTGAAGTGCTCATGTCTTTAGACACCATTATAGATGACAGTACACAAAAGCCAACTGTGAGGGCCAAGGCAAAGGGATTCATAGAAGGCTTTTTGAAGTATGAGACAGTGGTCACTGCTCAACTCTTCCTTCGCATTTTTGAGCTTACATCCCCCCTTTCAAAATACTTACAGACAAAGGGAATGGATATCATCACAGCTCAACGTCTGGTTTAGGGGACAGAGGAGGGTCTCAGGAAGTGTGCTAGGGACTTTGGAGGAGTTAAGTGGGCAGCTGATAAGTTTGTGAAGTGGGCTAATGGAAAGTTGCAAGAGGAGAAAGAGTGTGAGCTTGTAGTGCAGGCTGCTTTTTCTGAGAGAAGGATCAGAAAAAAGAAAAGAATGCCAGGAGAACTTGCAGAAGATGAGCAGTTAGCATCAGCTGATACTGACTTTGAAGTAAAAGTACACAATGCCATTGTAGACACAGTAATAGGCAGTATCCAAAGGAGGTTTTCTGCTAATGCAAAACTTTGCTCAGATTTTGCCTGTTTAGACCCTAGAATCTTTGCTCATGTGAGGGAAAATGGACTCCAAAGCTCAGCTCTGGAAGAAATAAGCAAATGTCTGCTTAAGTTTGACGACAGGGCTACAATTGGCACATTATGTGGTGAACTGTACAGCCTTGCATCTCAGTGGGACAGACTAAAGATGTCCCCTCTGGAGGGTTACATTGTCAGAACAGCTAGTGAAATCCCACAAGGAGGTGATGAGGATCCTTCCATGGAACGGCAGGATGTCGAACTAGAGAGCAAAACTTGTTCCTCCTATAAAAACTGTGTCATTTGTGTTCATCTCATTCTCTCTCAGTACAATCTACTAACTGATGCCTACCACGTGATTGGACTCGCCTACAAGTTGCTACTAACACTGTCCATCACACAAGTAGCCTGTGAGAGAAGCTTCTCAACAGTGAAATACATTAAAAAAAACAGGCTCAGGAGCACTTTAACCCAGAAGAACTTTGAGGCATTCATGCTCATGTGCACTGAGAAAGAAATTCTCATGTCTTTGGACAATGACACTGTGATAGATGAAGTTGCAGAGACCAGTGCTCTGCTCAGGCGTTGATTACTGTTTTAGGGTTGTCCATGTTTCCTTGAAGCTAAACTCACGCAGAGGAAAAAGAGATGAAACAATCATCAGAAAGTTATACTGTGAAAAAAAGTCAGACAACAGTACAATGCTTGTTTAATTCTTTAACTAATGTTCTCATATTTGTGAAAAATATTTGAAGTTGTAAAGCAGTTGTTTCCTTGAAAAAGTCAAAGAAAGTCATTAGAAAGTGCAATACATTTTATTTTAATCTTTATTTTTTATTTTGTTTTATATATTTCTTTTTGTTAATATTTTGGATATTTATGAATACTAATTCTTAAAGAAAAAAGACTCTGATACTGTCCTGTTATTTACTGTTCTAATAAATCTTCACTGTGAAGCAAAACTTAGGCTACTGTTTTTGCACTGAATTGGAAATGATGATATTTTTACAAGGCTGTAGAGAACAGTGCGCCTATTGCAGACTTATATTCTGAGGTTTTAATTACATTATTTTAATATAGTCAGTCGTGAACTAAAGTGGGCCGGTCTAAGGCATGAAAATGAGTCCCAATCCGGCCCTGCTATGGGCTACATCAAAGTGGCTCAAAGGTGAGACGAGGTAAAAAAATAAAAAATGAAAAGAGGCCTCAAAGAATCCTTTGATCTTAGAAAAAGTGAATGAGAATTGTCTCCTCCTCTTCAAGTCATTGGTTTTGAGCAGCCAGGTGCTTCAGTGGATTTAAGTGGCCACTGGTGGACGGCATGTGCCTGAAAAAGAATAAATGGATTACATTTCATTCTTCATTTATTTTATTTATGAAAGGACAGCACACATGAATTAACATTTCTGTAAATGTGTTAGCCAGCCGGCTAATTTTCAACTGTAGTCCTTTGGCCAGATGTTTTGGGACCAGAGCAACAGGAAACAGCAAGACATTAGTACAGGTTAAACTTTACAGACAGAAGTCAATAAGACACCATAAAGACAGCTAAAGCAATAAATAAGCTTTCTCAGTAAGCCATGCAGAAAGACAGTAAGCAGCAAGACATTAGTACAGCATTCAGTATACATCAACAGTATCCACATTCAGTACACGAAGCCATGCAAGCATCAAAACACAGCCGAGCAACGCAGACCCGAGACATCTTCTTGCACCATGCAACTATGCAAAGCAGTAATAAGAAATGACTAGGGCTGTCAAACGATTAATTTTTTTAATCGCGATTAATCGCCAAATTTATATAGTTAATCACGATTAATCGCATGTTTTATCACATGAATAAAATTCTATTATTTTGCATTTCAGAACTGTTTTTATGTACATATTAACAATGGAAAGCCATTCCTACCAGTGTGTCTTAATTGGAAATCAAATGAATGCAAAGAAAGTTACTTTATGAACTTGACTTTAAGATTTGTAATTGTTTATTATTTATTTACTGTAAACAAAAGAAAAATGTGTGACTCTGTCATTATTGCACAATTCCTACAAGTACCTAACCTGACTGAGATGTAACACTAACACTTTGCTTATACAGTACAAACAAAATGGTCCAAAAACCAGATGCCACAGCAGGACATTTGTAACCTTTATGTTTTTCTAATAAGGAATGTAACAATTCTCCTGGACAGAAAAGGGGGTGGACAATGTCCCAAATGACAAAAACAGTCAAACAAACGATACAAACAACACAGTCCTAAAACCACGCTGATATACAGAGTCAATATAGTGTTCAGTAACTTCAAAATAATTGTGATTACTCACTGACGTCCAGTGATCACCGGTTAATGAGACAGCGTTTGCAGCAGTTCCAGTTGGGCGGCTTTTTCCGTGTCATACAGGCTGTGTATGCGTGAAAACTACTGTCCCCCTTGAAAACTTTTTTAAAAGTAAACTTTCCATTCAGAATCTTATTGGCATCCATTTCGGCATCTCGCGCTCGCCATCCACTCAAAACGTAACATTAGCCTACTACTCTTTGGCCGGCTCGCAAGCCCAAAAAAGTGTGTGCGGCGTGCCTGTTGTTTCGTTTCCGGTCTAGGATCCGGTGTGGTGTTGTAGTTTTTCTAAAGTTACTAGTTGTTGCGACAGCATGTGAAAAAAACTACAAAACACGCCGTTAATAACGCGTTTAACTGACAGCACTAGAAATGACACAAAGAAATGAAATAAAATACATGGACGGAGATCTTGATACGATATTAAAAGTCGCAGTACAGGTTAATACGATGGTGAAATAGTTAAAGTACAAGTTAATCTTTTATACATACCCAGGCCATGCAGAGCTGACTGTATCTGACAACAGGCAAGACATTAGACTAACTCTAACCCCTAACCATAACTTGTATACTTGGATTGCTTGCATACAACAAACAATTACCGTTCAAAAAAGAGATCAAAACATGCTCTGAGGTTTGAGAACCTGCACAGTCAGGGGTTATATTGGGATTGTTTGAATTATTAAGACCGAAAAAGGTGTACAAATATACATTGTTGAAGATGTTGAAGGTAAGCGTGTGTGTGTGTGTGTGTGTGTGTGTGTGTGTGTGTGTGCGCGCACGCAGGATGCTACTGCAAAGCACTGTGCTTGTTTCTTTCCTCCCTAGGGGAATTCAGAAATACTCCAAAACTCCACTCTGTTATGAGTTTTCCAAACACACACGTGGAGCAGCTTCTGCCTGGCGGGAGGCTGCTATCCCCCGGGGTGAAGAAGAAAAGGTTTGCCTCCTGTCGGCGCATCGCCACAGCTGTTGCAGTTGACCTTCGAGCCTTGATCAAAGAGCCCTGCTTTGTCTGGTGTTAATATCAAATGATGAACATTCAGCTCCCGCTCTGCCCTTTATTTCCGCTGCCAAACAGACAGCAGGAACACATCAGCCGGCCCTGATTGGTATTCACAGACGCTTGTATAAATGATTATGAGGCTGCTAGATGCTGTTGGACAGTAATGAGAAGACTGGCTGCTTGAACGGACAACACCAATGCTTTTTGATGTTCAACTATACTCAATGGCCTGCACGCTTATTCATTTATTTATTTTCAAATGATTTTTTAAACACATCATTCTCTTGTCGAGAGTTAGATGAGAACATCGATACTACTCCCAGACACCAAATATGAAGCTACTGCCATAGGATCATTAGCTTAGCCTAGCATAGAGACTGAAAAGCATTGGCACTGAACATGGATTTGGAAATAATCTTAATTTTCACCTATAGCAACATTATCTGTATTTAGACATAATCTCCATGTAGATTGTCCAGAGAACGTAATGTCCTGACCCAGAACTAGGCGTAGTTCCGTAAAGTTGAAAAAAAACCTCAGTATTTTTATTAACACTTAATTAACACATTCATCACTTTCATTATTAAATAGGACACAAACCTGTGATCGGTTTGTTTGACCCATCCACCACCCCAACTTACCTCTGTTAGGGTTACAGTCTCGGTAATACCATCATGACGTGTGGTGAATTGAAAAACAAAAAATAAAATAAAAGACCAGAAAATTAAAGAAATTCGCTGAAAGTCTATTCATGCTGGATCTGGCCATTAACTATTAATACAAATCTTGGTGCTTGGATACACCTTTACATCCACAAACAGATGAATCACTTATGCCTACCAGACACTAGAAGACTTAGTACAGACTTTGAGATTAAAGTCTGACACCATCTCACATCTAACGTTAAAGACTGTCATAATGTGTAAAGACTGGGGATCTGGCAGGGTCACAAATGGCAAGACTACAACTGGATTCGTTTTGAAAAATGTAACCAAGCTAGCTAGCTACCGCTAGCGTTAGCTGGTAACTTAAGGGAAAGTTTGCTGATTTCCTGTGCTGGCGTACATGCAGATGAATGTCTCCAGTACCCGTTGGATGTCACTACCTGATGTGAGTCGAGTGCAGATGTGAGTTGCGCATGCGTCACTTTGCGACAATGACCAGATTTCACGTAGATCTGTTTTGCTGTTAGCCACAGAATAATGAGATAAGGTACATTACATAGCAGTCATTTATTATTTAGCGTAAGGCATCACATTTTCACAGCATGATCCCTGATGTCAGTTCTAGATTAGAGGCTGAAGTAGCCTGCAAAAACCTGCCAACGAGAGACTTCTGTAATGTCAATACAATAAAAATGGACCTACATAACAAAGTTCGTTCACTGCTGGCTACAAGTTAGCAATGAAACACAACAAAGGCTGTCACTTGAATGGCGTTTTGAGCTAACGTTAGCAATCAAACAGTCAGTTCACTGCTGGCTACAAGCTAGCGATCAAACACAACAAAGGCTGTCACTTGAATGGCGTTTTGAGCTAACGTTAGCAATC
The DNA here is from genome assembly GCF_031162955.1 of Sander vitreus. Lineage (NCBI taxonomy): Eukaryota > Metazoa > Chordata > Actinopteri > Perciformes > Percidae > Sander > Sander vitreus. The sequence continues at coordinate 2,255,319 of NC_135867.1, forward strand.
AAACAATTATAGATAGCTAAAACGTTTGCCGGATCTGGATCCCTTGGTGTTATGCTGTAAACCATTTAAGTCTGAGCATGCGCAACTCAGATCTGCAATCGACTCACATCGACTACTTTCCTCTTTAGCAATTAGCTTAGCCATAGCAACTATAAACACCACTGGCTCTAGCTGTTGCAGCTTCCTGTTTGGTGCAGGAGGGAGCGCACCCATTGGTTGTTGACATTGACAATGTTCACATGATTTAACTTCACTACCAAGACTTAAAACTTACGATAATATCAAACCCGTTTAATTTTGTTGGAACATCAAGATGGAAAAAAGAGTTTTATGACCACCTTACACCAAACGATTGAGACGACAGGAGCGCCACAACTCTAGCAAGACTCATGATTTCACTAAATATTGGAAAATAGTCGGGGACAGCGGAATCGCTTGAAAAGTCGTTTAGTGTAACGTCAACATTACTTGTACACAACACACTCAATCCATAAACATTTAATTACATTTGTTAAGGAAGGTGTTGGGATCAGTATGCAATGCATCAAGTAAAAGAAGCCCCACTGAGTTTCCAGATTGTCAGTGTTACAGGGAGAGTCATTATTATGAGCCATGTGAAAGCAAAAGCGATCAGGCATCACAGAGATGGATTAAACAGGAAAATGCCTCTCCTGCTAAGGATTTCAGCCGAAACAGGACAAGCAATTAATGAATGAGGGATAATTCACAGCAAGTGCACATGTTTGCATACATGCACTTTTTGCACACACACACACACACACACACACACACACACAACCAACTCTCTCCAGCCGATCAATACCTCCGTCCAATCAATCACAAGAGAGGAAAACAAAACCAGCGGTGGTTGTCGAGGATTGGTAGTGGTCAATTCTTCTCACAGCTTCTGCTACGTGTTCCACACAGAGACTCTGCCTTCTGAGGAATTCGAAATAGAACACTCCAAAAACAATAACCACACCTCAGCGGCCGGATAGAAACAACCGGTCATTTTTCTTCTGTAGTTATATCTGTCACCCGCTGGTAGCTGAGTGTTTGGTTTCCCAAAGCTTTGTCCAGACCTTTGGAAACATGTGGAAATGTGCAGAATCCACATAAAAATGTTCCATTGTCCAATTGCAAGGCCTCTTCTGTACATAAAGTGTGTGAATCTGTGTTTATTTTGAATATTTAAAAATTAGTTAGCCAGGTGAAAATACTTGAGCGGTACATGTCAGTAGAGGACATGTTTTAACTGTAAAGTGTCTTCTTAAAGCGGGAAACATAATGTTTGGATGTGGTAGGGCAACGCATTCTCATGAACAAGTTCGAACGATATCGTACGGAAATGAATGCACACCAATTTGAATGATATTCGGATGGATGGTCACATTAAGCCGGTTACAGTCAGTCATTTCAGCGGCCGTTGGTAGTTTAGTTTAGCCGACAAAAGGTAACTGTGAGCCGGGTACAGAGCACTGCCAGATGACGGTCCTTTCAGCGAACATTACAGTTGAGTTTAGCCTACAAAAAGTGAGCGTCACACAGCAACGATAGTTAAGTTTAGGCACCAAAACCACTAGTTAAGTTTAGGAAAATGGATGTGGTTTGGAATAAAACTCTTCCGAGGAACAAACACACGTTTCCTGTGTGAAAATCTTTTGTTTTCCCTGGGAAGGGAACTCTGATTCCACCCCGACCCCCTCCCTATGGGGCCCACAGCGCTCTTATACAGCAGCAATCATTGTGGTGCATATACCGCAAAAAATACGTGGAATACATACGATTTACAGTGCATTACTTTTCGTAGCTATATGTACGAATGGTTCATGAGAACAGCCTGAGTAAGGAATTCGATCCAGATGAACATCAGTTTAACATAATCGTTTCCTAAAGAAAATCAGTGTTGGCTATGTTGTGGCAAAAAAAAAAAACAGGGAAAAAAACCTTAGCTATGTTTTATAAACCTAAAGATAGCATAGTTTTTAAAATGGCTTGAGTTTTAGTTTGAAATGTGAGAACTCCAAAGTGGTCGTGGTTTCCTGAACTGTAGAGAGGCTCTCTCATCCTTCTTATCTCTTCCTCTCATCCACTGGCAGCCATGTTATTTTCCCCGTCATCATGATGTCCCTCTTTTTTAATTATCACTCTAATTCCCTGTGTAGTTGCCCTTTACGTAACACCTCCACTGAAGTCAAGTTAGGCCCTTTACATGAACCTTTGATACCCTGTGACTGACTCTCCCTATTTCTATTTTTTGTAGTCGACATCAAAATCCACCTTTAATGCCTTGGGTGTCTTGAGTTTGCACTTGCAGCAAAAGAGCAGTTTCCAAGCATCAGGAACATGTTTAATCTGACAGCATGTGAAGAAGGTCTCTCATTATCAGAGTAGGAACGGAGCTCGCATACTGTTTCGGGATGTTAGAGGTACATTTGAACAGAAGTTCTGGGATGATGTGTTGAATGTATGTAATGAGCAGAAGCAGTATGCAAGATAGAATTACCCCTTAAGGAAAATTCTGTTTATGTTTCGATCTCTAGCTGAGATCTGAGAAAACAGCACAGACTTTTTGAGACCCTGTGGAATCTGGGTAGTAAACAAGCCCACAGTTTATCCAAATTGTCAATACCACTTCATCTGGAGAACTGGAAAACTGAGTGCACACAAGAAGGAAGTAACTCCGTAAACTGTGATGGATGTTTATAACAGTTCTGGTGATAATTTGCCTGTTTTATAACCCCCTAAGGTTAGGGTTAGTCAGTATTTGTCGAGTTGGGAGTGAGAACGGGTTGACACTTTCAATAGCCATGAGGGTCCATGTTAGTGGTGTAGTCTACATGATATGCAGATATACGCCGTATACCCACTAAGAAACCTCCAGAATTTCCATTCACCCAGTTAAAAATGTGCAATGACACGTAACAACACTGTTTTGGGACAAAACGTTCACTTTAGCCATTTGTTTTTCACAAATACGGGTCGAGTAATGTTACCGCAAACTGAACAAATGCTTTAGAACATGCAGAGAGACTATTGTAGTATACCCACTACAATAAGATACACCACTGGGCCACGTGATGTACATTTTTCAGCTGCTGATGTCTGCGAACATTTAAATGCATTCACATTCACAGCCACCCAATGTTTGCATGGTTTCGCGTCGACTGTCCTCTACAGTCCATGTCCATTCTCCAATACTTGATGGCTCTTCGAAGTGACCGACATCAGGGGCGGAGCCAGACATTGTAAACATTCGGCAGCTATATGTACTATTTTTCATATAGCTGGGATGGAATGCCATCCCACAGCAGTGTGTGACCAGGCTGGTGACCAGCATGAGGAGGAGGTGCCAGGCTGTTGTGGCTGTGTATGGTTCTTCCACACACTACTGAGGCTCCTGTTTGTGAAATGAATAATACTCAGTGCTGCTGCTCATCCCACAAATGCATGTTCCTTATAAATGGGGCACCATTTGAAAGGGAACTAAACAGGCTTTCCAACGGTATAAGATTCAATGCCAAAAAGCATTGTTACCACAGAGAAATAATCTACCAAACACACATTTTCTTACTTTTTGTACTACGTTTAAGTTATATATATATATACTTAAAGTAGTACAAAAAAGTACAAAAAATGAAAATGTGTGTTTGGTAGATTATTTCATATATATATATATATATATATATATATATGCCTTGCCTTGTGAGTGCAGAAGACTGCAGTAAAGGAAGACAGGTTGCCGTATATGTGCGCTGTAAAACAATTCCAGTCAGCTGTTTAGATAAGCTCAAACTTGGAGCAGAAATAATGATTTATCGGTCATCACGACATTAAAACATGCTGCTGGTCTGAATGAAACATAAATGACTTAAAGGACTGTCTTCGAGTGCAATATTGTCATTGTTTTTTCCCACCTTAATTTAGAGTAACTAATTTGTTTTCTTTCTTAGTTGGGTTTGTTTGTCTTATTTTATTTTAAATATTATTATTAAAGGGTAAAGTGCAATATCTCTGACGGGCGCTGTGCAATTCTAGGGCTGGTTACAGGCTCAGATATTGCTTTAGAGACCCCTTATTGCCTGCTAGTGTGGATTGAGGTGTTAAGTCTTCTATCATTCCCTGCATGTAGTGAACAATGAATGTGTGGGTTTTAAAGTGTGCCGTGGTATTTTGTTCTATTGGAGCTCATTGCTCTTTTATTGTGTGTATTGGGTCCTAAAGCATATTAATAGCCTCTAAATTATTCCTGTGCATTTTTGCTATTTATATTAAGTGATTGTGTCGGTGCAATTGCACTTCCCCCCTAAAGTCGCTACTGTGTATTTCCACGCTGGCGCTGTTGGCCTTTTTTCTATTAGTGTTTTTAATTTATGCGGATTTGTGAATAAACTTAATTTATATTTTGTAACTGGCCTCTCGTCCTGGTTTTTTGTAACTGGCCTCTCGTCCTGGTACGTTACCTGTTTCCATCACTACACTATTACTGGGGAAATATCACCATTCATTCTGTCAACTCTACTAAATACTGTTTGCGCCAAACTCTTACCTTACCTATGTTATGTAACTTAAAAATAGTAACATCACACAAAGTTTTGCTTCTTTTTAGGTGGCTGAAGTGAAAATGAGTCATCCTCAACATCTGCTGTGTTCTGGTTTCAGAATGAAGAAGACAGTTGGGAGAACACTTACATGTAAAACAGGATGCAGGCTCTACAGAATGATTCTTTTTCTTGGCAACTATCATGTTTTTCCCAAATGATGTACAGATTAATGGCATTCTTTTAATGAAATGGCATGAAAAATAGTACATATAGCTGCCGAATGTTTACAATGTCTGGCTCCGCCCCTGATGTCGGTCACTTCGAAGAGCCATCAAGTATTGGAGAATGGACATGGACTGTAGAGGACAGTCGACGCGAAACCATGCAAACATTGGGTGGCTGTGAATGTGAATGCATTCAAATGTTCGCAGACATCAGCAGCTGAAAAATGTACATCACGTGGCCCAGTGGTGTAGTCTATCTTATTGTAGTAAGAATGGGATGCCATCCCACAGCAGTGTGTGACAAGGCTGGTGACCAGCATGAGGAGGAGGTGCCAGGCTGTTGTGGCTGTGTATGGTTCTTCCACACGCTACTGAGGCTCCTGTTTGTGAAATGAATAAATTGTTCAATTGCCAATATGTCTTGTTTCTTCAAACTTCAATCATCCAATCCACCAAACACCAAACGAGTCAATGGCAGAATAAGCTGTTTGGCATTGGCAGAGAAGATTTGGCAAATTTTTCATGGGCGCAACCCACATACTCAGCGCTGCTGCTCATCCCACAAATGCATGTTCCTTACAAATGGGGCACCATTTGAAAGGGAACTAAACAGGCTATACAATTTATTGCCAAAAAGCATTGTTACCACAGAGAAATAATCTACCAAACACACATTTCCTTACTTTTTGTGCTAATATATATATATATATATATATATATATATATATCTGGAAGCTGAAACTTTTCCTGGTTTATTTATGACAACATAAACAGCTGAATCTCAGCCCCTAAAAGGCCTGTATGAAAAAGACCCTAACCAGTAGCCAGCTGTAGGGTGTCTTCATGCATGTAAATGTATCCGATGTCAGAGTGAGTCATGTAGCACTTATTTAAGTTATTTCCCTCTGTGCAGAGGTCTTCATCACATTAGCTTTCATCCCCAGATTAGATTTGATGTCACTTTTGCTGTGCTTAACATTAATTTGAATTTCCTCGTACAGGGCTCTTCCTTATCATATCCGCTTTGGTATTAAAAAATCCACTTAACAAGTTCCGAGTCCCTTACTGGTCTTTTCATTATGAGATAGCACACATGCTCTCCTGCTTTCACCACCTCACACTCCCATTATATATGTATGTAGGCCTCGTCCAGGGTCTTCAGCCACACACGTCATTAGCAGACATAATGTGCAATTTACTAGGTTGTGGGCACATAACGTGGGCACACATATTTCCAGTTGCATATTTCAGTTTAACCTGATCTATTCCTAAAGAGACCAAGAACCTTAGCTATGTTTTATAAACCTCTAAAGATAGCAACGTTTTTGAAATGGCTTTAGGCTTTATAGCTTTTAAAGTTTAAGTCTGAAATGTGAGAACTCCACAGTATTCGTGGTTTCCTGAACTGTAGAATTGGGTTGTATCCGAAATTGCATACTCTGCACTACATACTCAATATGTAGGCCTATATACTGTGTATCTTTTCGGACGCACTGAGCTCTAATTTTCAATGTCACTTCCTGAGAGCCTCCTTGCCGTTAAAGACGCGTAACCATGGTAACCCCTGCCGACTTGCTTAATTTACTGAAAGAGGTGAATAACTAGACCAACAGTCGTTTAAATATGTAGATACGTAAATTTGTTATCGACGTAACATAGCTCCTTTGTTTCTGTCCGTTTGTCTGTTTCGAACGTTGTCGTTACTACCGCATTGCATTGTGGGATATTTATGCCAGTGTAGTGTCCAGTATTGCATACTGTAATATTGTACTGGAAATAGTATGCAATTTGCGCACCATTAGTTTCATACTAAGGTTTCGGACATACTAAAAAATCTCACATGCTGTTTTAGCTACTAAATAGCATGTTAGTATGGAATTTAGGACACAGCCAGGCTCTTATCTCCTCCTCTCAGCCACTGGCAGCCATGTTCTTTTCCCCCCATCATTATTATGTCAAAATGTTAAACAGCTATTTTGTATATATTTGTCTCTGTTTCTGCTATTAAGGTTTAAGATGTTTGATTAGGGTTAGTTAGTATGTATGTTTGCGGCAATCACCAAGGCAAATTCCACCTAGGGTAACTACTGTGGCAATAAACTTCTTTGTGATTGGGATTCCTGATTTCTGATGTCCCTCCTTTTTAATGATCACTTTAGTTCGTGTGTCAAACTTAAGGCCCTAGGGGCCAAATCCGGCCACTTGCAAATTTGGATCCGGCCTGCTTAACAACTTAAAAAAAATTTCAAATCACAGTTCCGCCACACTCAATGCAGTATTTGGCAGATTTTGCCTACTTTGAGACTCTACTTTGAGAGAAATTCTATAAACTTTTAAAAATGTAATCAGAATGCTTTGTTTTGCTTGATTTGCTAAATTCTATGACGGCTAAGGAACATTTTGGCTGACTTTGTCAGGGCTTTATATGAGCCAAATGTGAAACGTGTGTGAAATATGCAATAAAACAGTCAAAATTATATTTGACTTTTTCAATTAATAAAAGCATGTCAATAAACTGTACATGTCTGGCCCTTCATGTGATTCTCATTTTCTACTTTGACACCCCTGCTCTGGTTGAACACACTCCCTGTGTAGTTTCCCTTTATGTTACACCTCCCCACCCCCAGGAAAGACGTTCTGGTTGTGTTTAAAGCTAAAAAAAAACATGATGTGTAATTTCCTCGGTTATGGACACATAACGTGGGCACACATATTTACAGTTCATATGTCTGAACATGTATGAATGTGTGTGTGTGTGTGTGTGTGTGTGTGTGTGTGTGTGTGTGTGTGTGTGTGCATCGTTCGACTGTGAGCAGTTGCCTCAGATCCATCACAGCCAATCTGCAGATTAGAATTCTAAGTCATTACTGTGGCAGAATTGCTTTCATGTCAGTCACCATTATGAGGAAATGTGTTTGTCTGTAAGTAATTCCACAACCCAAAAATGAATTCCGAATTGTGTTATATATTACAGCGAGAGCAGAAAGAGAGCTGCCACGGAGTACAGGGAGATTTATATTATGCACCACGCCGTGCATCCATTTTGGACCAAACTCATTACCCAAACTGCATCATTCAACATCCTTACCTACAGTACAGTACAGGGGTTTTAGGCGAAGGAAGGTTCATCTTTATATCCAGTGACGATTCTGCTGACATTAAAACTAAGGAAAACTTTAGTTATAACATTCATTTTAACCCACTTGGCTCAGCGAGAGTTCATTTTCATTCCTAACTGCTTTTTCTGGTGGAAATCATTAGTTTGACTTCACTGAGTGTTTCTCTATGTCAACGTGGCAATATTTCAAAACACAAAACTCACAAAACTGATCAATGTAAGCAACTGTCACAATTTTTACAAAAATGAAACAGATGTATGAGCAAAAAAAGTTCATTGAAAGTGGCAGTGCTGAATCCCCACTTGCAAACAGCCTCTGATTGTTGCAGGGTGTTGCACGGTCAGTCATAGACAACGGTGTGTCAGCTGTAACAGTTGCTCCCGGCAATGTCGTGGTAAGTTTGAGCGCGGTCGGGTCTTGGCATGGCCATAGTGGGATTCGTAACTTCGCGACCGGAGTCTAACTCATGACGAGCAAGCACTTTCTTACCGCTGCTGGCATATAGTATGCTTCCTCGAGAAAAACATGCAGAAACAAGCACCAGGCTCTCTCAGTTTCTGGCACCAACTGCCAAAAGGCTCGCCGTCTCTACCTGCTTCTTCTATCCACACCCAGCGGCATTTATTTTTGAGTCCTTTATCTATGGGTAGGACATCATCCCCAGGCTTCATGAACTTGCGCTCCATGCTTTCACCGACAACACTAACGTGACGTATGGATCTCAATCACACTGTGTCGCCAGGACCCACCCTGCTCTGCTTCTGACAGGCTTGTAACGTTAGTTAGAGCTGCGTTCCTCTCATATGATTGGTAGGTGAAATCAATTGACTTGAAAATATTAAACCGCATGCAAGTTGCTTTTTCCTCAAGGCCGCACGCCGGAGATCCGGCACGGTGCCGGAATACTTTAAGACCTGCATTCAGTTCAATTTTATTTATAGTATCTAGACTCTCCCATAAAAAAGCCCCTTCTAGTTTTGTCATTCACCATGTGAGCAAAACTGTCAAGACTCCCCTTTATCATCCTCAACATTTTCTTTTTTTTCTTTGAGGAGTCAATAAGGACCAACTGATTTTACCTGGATTCATCTTAACAGCCTAAAAAAACAGGCCAGCCTAACTTAAAAATCTGACTGTACTATGGGTTCTCAGAGGAAGAGCAGCAGCTCTGCTGGAAAAAATGTATCTCACTGGCCAAGTTTAACCTGTAAAACTTTAACTGCAAATAGGGACCTCAAGGATGTTCCACATGCATATATTTCCACAAATACACTTGCTTTTAAAGTCACTACACACCCATACTAAACTGTGAGAGGTGTTTTCACTTATGTTGCCAGATTGGACCTCTTCTTAGGACTTCTTACAAACAACCCGTAAAATACTGACGCTTGGTCAGTGGTTCTCAGCGTCAGATACTGATGCAAAAATCACCCTTCACCGTCTGTATTGGACTAATCTACATCGACGACGTTTCATTTCCAGGATTGTTCCTCTTTTCCTGTTTCCTCACTATCTTGTCAATTTTGTTGCACCCATTAGGTCAGGACAAATCATAGCGGTATCATTACTTACAGTTTAGAGTAATTTCTAATACCTGTGTGGGTGTGTTAACAAAACTAAACATGGTAAATATACTGCATTTATATAGCACCTTTCTACTTTATTAGGTTAACCCCTAACCCTTTGCAATTGGCTTCTCATTCACCCATTCACACATATATATTCATTCATATATATATATATATATATATATATATATTATTGCATGCCGATATGAAATATATATATATATATATATAATATATTATTGCATGCCGATTATGAAAATATATATATATATATATATATATATATATATATATATATATATATATATATATGTGAAGTTTGAATATATTGAATGAAAGTCTGAATATATGTAATGAGTCTGAATATATTGAATAAAGTCTGAATATATTGAATGAAGTCTGAATATATTGAATGAAAGTCTGAATATATGTAATGAGTCTGAATATATTGAATAAAGTCTGAATATATTGAATGAAGTGAATATATTTAATGAAAGTCTGAATATATGGAATTAAAGGTTTCATTCCATTTATTAAGGTTTATTCAATATATTCAGACTTTCTTCAGTATATTCAAGGTTTATTCCATATATGCAGACTTTCATTCCATATATTCAGACTTTAAACACACATGTATATATATAATTTCCTAAATGTCAGTCATTGAGCCAATGTTCTTCCTTGGCAGCTTCTTTGGCTCCTCCCTCTGAGTTAACCACAGCTAATAAGAGTATTTCTTCCTCGAGAACAGCTCTACCTGCAAGACTTTGACTCACTGAAACTCAAACTATGTGTCTCTGAGTTCCTGTCAGCTAAGGTCTTTAATTTGGCGTGCATCGTATCCGGGAAAGTCTCCTCGTTTGACAAAATGACATGTCAGGAGCAAGTAACACAAGGCCGGAGTCACTCCTAACATGAAGTGTGGTTAAAGGAAGAGATGAAGAGTGGCTGCAGGATGATTCATATGACAGCACACTTCTCCTTCTTTCCCTTTCGATCGCTTTCTGTTCTGCTCAGAGCAGCAATAATATATTTAATGGTTTGTTGGACTAAATTCAATAAAAAAAAGAAAAGAAATTTGAATATGTATGTTATGTGTAGAAATGACTAAGAAAACAAAAGTAGTACTTATTAATTGTACACCAAAACAAACATATGAGCTTGCTCTTTGTGGGTAATGTTAAAAATGTCTGTAATGAGATGATTCATTGAAGAAATGTTATTGAGAAAATACTCTATGATTTGAGGAGTAATGAAAATACCTGCAGTAATTTTTCCATGGACGTGCAGATTTCATGCTCACTCTCCCTTTTTTTTTGCCAAATTGCATACCCCCCAGACAGGAGAGACTGTTTTTGGATTCACAAGGATTTCAGAACTACACTTTCAAGTGTCAGGAATCAAACGGCGGGCCGTGGTCGGCTCCGTGTTTTGGATTTTTTTCATGTTGAATTAAGCACTCCATGGAACGCCCGACCTTCGCTCCGTGTGTGGATCGAAGCTTCTCTTGATTTGTCTGTCTCGCCGGCAGCCATGCGGGACCTCGGCTGGTTAAACATAGCTGGGTTCACGCAGGAATAAAGGCTCAGGTTAGCTTTGATGGCACATCTCATTTCTCCGTGCACCAGTCAGCACTTTGAGAGCTGGAGGGAAAGGAATTGTGGAACTTGTTGCTCACCCGGCGTGAGTCGAAATGACAGCTCTGTCATTTATCACAAGAGCCTCAGCAGGAAGTGTTGAACCCTCCACAGGTAGATGAATAAACTATACAGAGATAACCCTGTTGTGTCTTTACGCGCTCAGTATAAAAAAAGAACATCAATTAATTCAGCATGTAACCCTTGTGTTGTCTTCCATTCGACCATGCACTTGTCGTCCTCCCAGGACCAAACTGAAAATCAAAATTTCTGACATTTGTCTCTTTTTCCGACACTTTTGGCACTTTTTTCAATGTTTTTGGCACATGTTTTTTTACGTTTATCGCTTCTTTTCACTACCGTGTATTAACACCACTATCACCAACTTATTACCACTAGTTTTACACTTATTTTTGGTATTCATCCTCAATAAACGTCATTTATAGGAAATCTAGCTAATTCTTGAGTTAAAAAAAGCAGACATTATGAATTATTTAGATTATTATTATTAAAGGGAGGATAATCACAGAAGGGTATGTGTCAATGTTAGGTCAGGATACTGATTCGAAAAAAACACCCTAAAAGTCAATGAAAGTAGAGATCCGATCTTTTGTTGTACTTGAGAAGACGTTGCATGGAATCATACATGTTATTTTTGGGTAATCAAAATTAGGTAGTTAAAAAGAAACTCATATTTCTGATATAGAAATTAAAACAAGACCGAAGACAACACAAGAGGCAAGCTACATATACATTGCTTTCTGTAGGGAGACTCCCACCCTGTATTTTATTTTATTTTTTTGAAGATAATTTTTTTGCCATTATATAGGACAGCTAAAGATGTGAAAGGGGAGCCCCGCCCTGTGCAAGTTTTAATGTTAACGACAATTTTTCATCCCAAAGAAAGCCTGAAGAAAAAGTTGATGGTTCACACCAGCTCATAAGCCAGGGCTGAGAACGGAAAACACAGTTTTGTGGGAAAATGGATTGCTCTTCATCTATTTACAATAATAGCAACAAAGTGCACTAACTATCATAAGAACAAAACCAAACCAAAGGTCAGCAGGCAAGGAGGGCAATAATCTAAAGTCTTGTAAAATAAATAATTAAGTGGTCCCTCTGGAGGCGACGTCCAAAGTTTACGAGACAGTCTTTATAGTCTTAAAGGCATACTATGTAACTTTTCCCTCTTCGGTCCACCTATAGGTTGTCTCATTGGAACTACAGCTGCGGCCGGGCGCGCAAGCTGTAGTTCCAATGAGACAACCTGTAGGGGGACATAAGAGGGAAAAGTTACATAGTATGCCTTTAAGAAATGTTGAAAGTTACAAATAGTGTTCTAAGAACAGGTTTATTGTTTGAGCTTAGTTTAAAAGTACCCTATTAAATTCTACTGTATAATGTTGAAGCACAAATTGTATGCAGCGTCAATGCAGGAATGAGGAGAGCTTGATACACTGGCTCCGACTGTAACTGTCAGCTAACAAGCTCTGGGTTGGTCCAGCTACAAACCCCAGCGGGCAGTTTGATAAATGCAGAATCTGAAACTTGTGTGTGTGTGTGTGTGTGTGTGTGTGTGTGTGTGTGTGTGTGTGTGTGTAATATCAGATTCAGTTTATTTTCACTAAATAAGGGGGGAGTTTACATCAGTGTGAAGCAGAGCTTTAGATTGAGCGAGCTCAGTAATGGAGGCATTGTCGTGAGGGTCGGCCGTATGCAGAGGCTGCATGTGATGACTGAAGGCTATAAGACAAGGGCTGCAGCCAGTGACATGAGATGCGAGACATGGATTTTTCTCCAGCAACAGAAAAATCAATTAAACCTCACAAGTATCCGTGTGTCTGAGTGTGTGTGTGTGTGTGTGTGTGTTTCTGCTCTGAGACAGAGGGTAAAAACTGTGGTTAAAGTCATCCTAAAAGTCATCTCATCTACCACTTTTCATATCCCAGAGACTATGATCATAAGAACCAGACCCCCAGGAGCCAATTGAGCAATTTGCATATAAGTATTTGAATCTGTATTGACCTACTTAGAGCGCCAGATGGGTGGGATGCACGCCGTACAGAACAACACACAGAGATGACATCAGTGCCAATCTCCCCATCATATATTGGGCAGTCTTGCATTGTCAGCTCTTATCACTACAGCGCTGTGGAGTATGGTCTGGCTACACCACAGATACAATCTGGGATAGAAAGAAAAAGAAAACTTTGGGTTGTTTGCATTTCTTTAAACCAATCAGAATCTTCTTTGGCGGTGGTAAACTCCAGACTCTGCGACTCGGGATGGATTTGTTTTGCTGAAACATTTGCACCCCGCAAAAGAAAACGCCACGTTGTAGACATATTTTATTAACAAAATGTGTGTATGTGCTCGTTGCAAAAGAGCTGTGTGCAGTCATTGAGGAAGTGGTCAAAAGTACTTCAGGTGACCTCTGATGCACAGCATGTTAAGCTTAAGTCATGAAAATAGTTTAGGCCTTATATGGCATAAAAGTGCATTGTTTAAAGAACAAAAGAGGAAGTTGCACCACACAGAGGCCCTGACCTTGGCGTGTGTGTGTGTAACAGAAACAAGAAGACACCCCCCCCCCGGTGAGGATAGGATAAAAGCTTAAGGGAGAGAATAGATCGGGGCTCAATTCGGAGGCCAACTTGGGCTACATTCAAGTCTTAATGCCTAATTCAGATTTTTTGCTCAGATCCGATTTTTTGTTTGCTGTTCACATTACCTTATAATAGCGGCTTATATCAGATTCCAGTGTGAACTGTTTGCGGTTTTGAAATGACTATGAATGTTATGGAGGAAGTAAGCATTTTCGCATTTATTTCAAAATGTTTGTGTAATGGCAGCCGTAACATTAATGAGCAGGTGCTGAGGAGGAGAAGAATGAAGAGAAAGAGAGGCAAATTGGCTATTTTGGCCTTTTGTGGGGTTCTGGCTGCAAATTCACTACAGAGGTCTGTGTGACCAGATGAACGATTTGCACGTCAGGACCGCTACGGGCCTCCACCAGAGTTTCCTCTGGCTTCACCCTCGCACGTGCTCACGCTCCACCTCCCCGACGGTGCGGGTGAGACAGGCCGGTGGTGCCTGACCACGGGGCGATCCTCGCGCACGTTAAACTCCTTGGTCCGTGTTTCAAGACAACTCGGGTGGGTTGCAGACATCGCCTTTTTTACGTGAGCCGATCCCCGCCCTGGCAACGCGACGAGGACAGTCCGCCCAGGTTGACAGCTGCATTGGGAGCAGGGGGCCCAGCCCCTCCCCGTAGGGAGAGAGGGCGCAGCGAGGGTTATTGAGGTAAAAGTCGCATCAAATCCGCCTTGGTTGTTCACACTGCGGCCGCATTGAAAAAAATCTGATCTGGGTCTGATTCAGGACTACATACGGAAGTGGCCTGAATCTGATTTGAAAAAATCTGATCTGGGCTAGATTTGAGTGTTCACACTACTTCTGAAGACGTCTGACCTGGTCACTTGACCCCAAACAAATTTCGGATTCGGATTTGGGCCACTTTTGCCTGCAGTCTGAATGTAGCCTTGGTGGACCGAGCTCTGACTTTATGTCTGTCACTAGGGAAACGTAGTCTCTGTTTGGGAACCCACAGCTGTGTTGTAACTCTTATGCTGGACTCAGTAAACTTTGCTTAACTGAATTCTTCGTCTCAGATTGGTCCTTGTGTTTTGATAAACTTAAGTCCGATAGAAAGAAGGCGCGGGAATTAATTAATTGGAGTCAGATTAGACTTAGGGCCTTATTTTGGACATAATTCCCACACAGTACAATATTAAATAAAGTTAACTGCTCACACAATACAGTAACGTGAACTAATTAAATTAGCTGGATACATGGTTAAACCTCATTTGCTGTTACCAGTGTATTGCTGTGTGTACTTCGTCCACAGCAATCCCACCAATCGGTCCCAAAACTTCCCAGATCATGCATTTTGAGTGTTTCTTCTTGAGGGCATTAGGAGCAATTATTTGTGGTAATTAGGTCAGGAGGAGGCAGTGGCATGCTGAGGGGGAATCACAGTCCTCAGCGACCCTGCTGGGGAAACTTCCCCTCAATGACTCATTACTGGCAGAGCTGCAAAAAAAGTATCAAGGAAATAAGATGGAGCTCATCATGTGTAAGGATTTTGTCTTGTAAATGTTACTTAAACCAAATAAATGTTGGCTGCAGCTAATACATCTGTCACTCCTCCTGGCTTCTTCAGCACTTAGCTCTCCATTTTTAAAATTACTTGACTACACAAAACCCCATTAGCCTGGTGGGTAACACTTTCAATTAAGAAAATTATATTTGCCGGTTATTAGTTGGCATGTATTAGTAATGTATGAGTCCCTAACTATGGCTTTTTTCTCAGTAGAATCCTATTTAGTCCTTATTAGCATCAGGTTATAAATGTGCTGCATATACTTAGCATGTTTTGCTATGTAAAGTGTTTTTAGGTGGTTGGTTTTTTTTATGATGGTTTTAGCATCATAACAATTACTTCACCGTTTTGTAAGTTGAATTTATTTGAATAATACAGGAACACTGTGGGCATTACTATAGCCCCACTAGCTCCACATTAAGCCTGAGTAATTCAGATTGCATTCCTTTCTCAAGTGCAGTTCTGCTCACCTCCCTTCAAGGGAAACTTTCCTTGCAGAAGCCAAATAATAATAATTATTCATAAAGTCCTACAGAAAACATTCAGTATGCAAATATATAAATACTAAATTGTATACACATAACACTAACAGAAACAATGATTTAACAATATGCTTGATAAGAACTTGTATCTGTTGCAAGCCATTTTCTTGAGGGAAAAAATTGATGATTTTGACTCTCCATAATAACCCTGGTTTTGTGCAGCATCCATCGCTCAAAGATGAATGCAGGTGAAATAGTTTGCCCACTGGCTCCAAAACAGTCTTACTTCCTGTTTTCTTTTAATCATATTATGGGATATTTATTTTCTGCTGTATTCGTTGTTTTTGTCACACTGGCATGCCAAGTTTTGGTCACTTTGCCATGGAATTTGAGAAGGACAATCACAGTCCTCCCCAAAATGTCTACTTGTGCACAATAAAATATCAAAATGTAATGTGAAGATTGGCATTTATGCTACACAGAGGATGAACCTTTTTCATATTGGATGCTCTGTGGGATTTCCCAGCTAAACTTTCATCTAATCTAAGGCTTTGGTTTGCAATGAATAATCATGGACCATAAAACAAAATAAACCATTTGGGTTTGAAAAAGATCTCAAAAAAATTAAATTACATAAATGACAATTCTCTTGAAGATGCTGTTTCTTATTGGTTGGTATGATAGAGGAAAATGGCAATATAAAGACACTGAGTTTCTGAAAGAATAGTTAATATCAAAATGTATTTCATCTGAAAAAAGCTTGACGAACTATTCTCTGAAAATAGAAAAAATGATGTCACAGTGATTTGGTTATACTTTTCACCAGATTCAAGCTCTTCAAATGAAATGGAATGGAGTAAAATTGGGTCATGTCATTAAATACCAATATTTAAATCAAATGTTATATTCCTGTGATGGTATGTAGGCATTGACTTCCCTAATTGCATTTTTTTTACTAGCATTTCTTGTATTTTCCTAATCAACGGTGCAAGAAATGTGCAAATCCTTCATTTCAGATCTAACATCAACCTAAACTTCCCTCAGCCTCACCTTTGTGGGTGACTCGAAATCTCCTTTGTGTGTCCCCTTTGTTTGCACCTGCTGGGCTTCCGTCTACGAAGAGAAACATGTCTTCAGGGCATCAGGCAGCTCTTGTGGCTTAATAATTCATGACTTGTCATTGTGAAGCATGGCACACTCCCCCACTGCAATCACTGAGATCGTTTGGCTCAGCTAACCCTGCTAAACGCCTCTGCAATTTGTCACAACAATAATTAAATGTTTCACATTGATCCGGCCACCTGTGGTTGATACCTCTGACCTGAAACAAAGTGGAAAACACACAGGTGGCACGGTTATTGGCTGACATGTGTGGAGCAAACAGGAAGCCCTGTTCAAAGGAGTTAAATATGACAGCTTAAACCTACACATTGCAAAAATCGTTTTATAATTAAACTCTACCAAAGCACAAATAAAATGTTTATAGGCAACTTTTCAGCACAGAAAACACATTTTACATGGAATACTTGATTTGTTTTGAGTGTGCAGCTTTTTTTTGTATTAAAGCTGGGGGGGGCAGACATTTTGTCTCCCTCCTCTAGTAGTGAGAGTAATTGTAAACTCTGTTGATGTGCTTAGGACAAGCAGTGGAATTCATAATAACATTGCATCTCTGTGGTCTCTCCCCCCTTCCTGCCTTTCAAGGTTTTGGGTAATACAGGAAGACTGGCATACCGTCAATAACCAGTCAGAGAGCCAGAATGAGCAGCTACGCAAAGTAAAGAACTGAAAATGAGTAAGCAAGGTTGGTTGATGACACTTTTTGTACTGCTCATGTAAAGACAGTGTTGTGAAGTTAATAAACTACTCGTTCTAAGAACTAATAAGCTGTTTCCCGCATCCTTCTGGAAATCAGGCACTGTCATGTCTTGTCTCTGTGTCAAGTTTCTGTTTTTAGTTTGTTTCGTGTTTTCTGTTAGTTTTCCATTTCCTGTTTTATTTTGGTAGTCTCTCTGTTATCCCATGTGTGGCATTTACCTCCTGTCTTCTACATTCCCGCCTGTGTGATTACTTGTCCCGCCACTTATGTGTTTCACCTGTGTCTCATTGTCTCCCCTGTCTTGTGTATTTAAGTTCAGCCTTCCCCTTACCCCAGTGCGAGATCGTCTGCTTCCATGTGTTTAGCCTTCGAGCGGTTTTCCCTGTGTCCTGTATTCCTGAGTTCCTGTTTTCCCATGGATTTTGACCATTGCCTGTTTTCCCAGATTTCCCTTTGCCTGCCGTTTACTAGACACTGTTGCTTGTGTTTTATTAGCTTGCTAATAAACCATTGTATTTTACATACCTGAGTCGTGCATTTGTGGGTCCATTCTCTGTTTGCGTGATAGACACCACATCTCCAGTTTACTCAGAAATGCAGAAAGCTTTCCCTGGCAGTGATAGGCTTAATCAGCATTGTGTGAACTCGTTTAGAAAGGATTTGAATATAATATTAATTTATCCATAGAGGTTCTGCACTGTAGCTTTAATTTCAACATATGGGAAGTATCGGAGATAGTTTTATTTCGACAGGATCCTTGTCCAACAGCCCCCCATACAGTACATATTTGACATTTAAGGCTATCCCAGATGAAAGATGACAATCATGACAGAAGCATATAGCCCAACATCAAATGTGTCAGGGGGCCTAATCAGGGGTCAAATTGGGATTTCTTCTGTGGGGGGACCCTCTGTAGTTTGTAAATATCTTGCGTTGAAGTTATAGCATATATAATTTATATTTTGTAAAAGTAAAACATTGTTTTAGCAGAATATCAGAGCAACTTAGGCTGCATTCTGTTATTTAACTTGTCAGTTTCTGACCTATTTTTCTCCATACCTTGCCATCCACATATCACGGTCTTCCATCTCTGCTGTCTGTCTGACTGGCAGCTGACCACAAGCGTTATTACCGCCAGCGAGACAGAGGTCCCTGATCTGCTCTGAAGCTTTTAAGGAAACCCATTAACAGAAAGTAAAATAAAAAATATATATATATTCTTGAAGATGTGCAAAGTTAAGCATGCTCTGATGACATAGAAAAGCGTAGGCCAGTTGGAAATGAAAGACAGAGGACCACCAATTACTTCATGTCGTATGGTCCTGTGACTAGGTCCAGGAATTTTGGATGTTGCGAGTTCTATCTTTTGTATTTTGTTAAAAAATAAAAATAAATGCCATAGGCCATATGTGTTGGGTTCTGAGCTGGCCCAATTTAACCCCTGGGCTTAACCCACATAAGGAAAAAAACTTCAAAAAGTACGGAAACTTCTGAAAACGGAGGACTTAGTCCTCTGACAACCAAACTCTGGTGGGGTTTGTTAGGAGCGAGAATATAATGAGGAAACAACGCCAAAACATAAGGATTTATCCGTAAAAGGAGACAGATGCTGACATCTGACTGCCAACAGCTCCTAATAAACAAACTGAACTGAGGCAGGCTGGACTGATGCACATCTCTAGATAATTTGTCATGGGTTTCCAAACTGATACAGACAAGAACAAGAAGGCAAATCAAAGCAAAGAGCACAGACAATAAATAATAATTATTCTACTGGTTAGCTAATTACAATGAGCTGTCAAATTTTACTGGCTTTAATTAGTTGATGTTGTAACCTTATGCTCCAAAGAATAAACAAGTATCATTGTCATGAGAAGGGTTGGGTACCATGCGTAGGGTTTGGTACCGAGACCCGGTGATAATACGGCACCGGTGCCTTAACGACCGATATCTACCGGACAAAATAGCAACGCAGATAGAGAGGATTCCATCACTGGGCTGTACAACAGTCTGCAGCTAAAGACACAAACTAGCTGCGCTATGGCCACTGCCTGCCGTTGTCAGAAAAACAACACAGACTAAATGGTGCGTTTACTCGAAACTGGTAAGCCTCGTGGTGCATTCAAAGTTATTGTAAAATACCCATTTCCCATCTAGTGGTTGTTTTTATCGTTAACCAGCAATTTAATGGTGAAATTGGGGCTTTTATTGCCTTTTATTTAACTATTTTTTATAAAGTATAGGCACCAGCACCGTTTTGAAAGTATCGTTTTAGCACCAGTATTGGAAAAAATCCAAACGATACCCAACCCTAGTCATGAGGAATGCACAGAGGAACATGGGTGATTGTAAAAATGAAATAACTACAGGAATAATTAAATTAACGCACACGAGGACCTTCAAACAGCATAATTAATGACACAAGGAAAAACAACGTTAATAAAAGTGATTAAATATAAATTAAAGCAATCATGAATAGATCCACTGTATGAATCACTGGTGCTCCGAGGAACAACAGGAAAATTCATACCGACAACCTTGGAGTCATGTCACATGAACTTACTTAATAAACAAGGTTTTGGTCCGCTGAACTAACTCAGGTAAAATTCATGTGAGGTGACCAGCAGCAGGTGTACAGGTGTGCTTGTGTCTGAGTGTTTTCTGTGTTAAGAGTTGTTCTTCGTCATTGTTTTTTGCCGCATATTTTCCAGACTTTCTGTCTGTTTATGTAAGCAGTCATGGATATATTTTACGTAGTGGTACTCTGGATGTTATGGATCTACTACACGCAGAGTCTCCAACCTCAACCACGCCACCCACTAAAGCAATATTCTCGGGAGTTTCTGATGAAATGGGACGATCCAAACCGAGTGGACATGCATATGGATCCGCCCCTTATTCAAGATGTAAATCACTGAGATCACCTAAGTCTCATGGATGGGATGAGTACAAAAACTACGCTAAAATGAGAGACGAGGGAAAAGAGGAGGCGATCCGTATGAGATTAAACGTAGAAACTGCGAAATATCCGCTCCCTCTATCATCCTTGCAAATGTTCAGTCACTCAGGAACAAGACTGACGAGTTGCAGGCAAACACTAATTATTTACACAGTATAGAAATGCTTGCATTATGGCCTTTAGTGAGACATGGCTCACGGCTGAGCTCGGACCCGGAAATGACAATCAGCGGCTTTGGAGCACCTGTCAGGCTGGACAGGGATGTGAATGCCATGGGAAAATCCCAAGGAGGCGGAGTCTGTTTATATATAAATCCTTGATGGTGTAATAATGTTATAATCAGGGAGTCCATATGCACATCTGACATCCGAACTATTGTCTGTCTCTGTCTGTCCATTTTATCTCCGTAGAGAATTTCCCCAGTTGTTTGTGACAGTTGTGTATATACACCTTCCCAAAAGCAAACGCTCAAATTGCTGCTGACACTGTTCTGGAGTGACACAAGACTCCAGTCCTCTCTGATGCCCCGTGCTTAGTAATGAGGGATTTTAATAACTGTAAATTGAGCAAATCCTAAATCTTTACCAGTCGTCACCTGCCAACTAGAAAAAATAAGATTCTGGACTTGTGTACGGTTCTATAAAGGAGCATATAAGCTTATTCGAGACCCCCATTAGGTTCGTCTGACCACAGCACCATCTATCTCACCCCTGTGTACAAGCCAATGCTCAAGAGGGAGAAGGTGAAGACAAAAAAAAGAAGTCAAGGTCTGGAATGAAGATGCTGTTTCTAAATTACAGGGATGTTTTGATTGTACTGATTGGACTGTGTTTGACTCTGCCAAAATATTGATGAACTAACTGACACTGTATCAAGTTATATTACCTTCTGTGAGGATACTGTTATTCTAAAAATGCGTTAAAAAGGTGTACCCGAATAACAAGCCATGGGTCACTAAATCTCTGAAAAATGCATTAAACAGAAAACTAAGGCCTTTCTTGGGTGATGGAGAGCAGGAGAGGTCAGACTGCAAATTAGAGGGCCAAGTTACAATATAAAAATAAGCTAGAGGAAAATTTAGCTTAGCAACAATGATGCTATGATGTAACAAAGATTTAGCTGAAGCTCTTAACTCCTTCTATTTAGATTTGATACTCATGACTTCTGGAGCAACAGAGAAACATGCAAAGTCTTCCTCTTCCACAAAGCTAGCCAGATGTTTGATGCAGAGTTTCAGAGGATTAGACAAATAAGAGCATAGGGCCTGATTCTATTACCCAGGAAGATTGCTTAAGCATTGTTCCAGAACAGATGTGAGGTGTTCTGTAATATATTTAGGATATCTGGGCAGCGAAGGATCCCAAAGTTATGGAAGGAGTCCATTGTTGTTCCGGTGGCTAGCGGAACCCTAGGTGCTAAATGACCTCAGACCAGTGGCATTGACTACTGGTCATGGGGGTATTGAAACAGTCAAGGGAACTGATAACTATGGTGGAGGGCTTTAGACCCATGCAGTTGCATATAGGGCAGGGATGGGGGTAGAAGATATGTTACTGCTTAACTATCTCATTTGTAAGCACCTGGAAGGTCCTGGCACTCATGCCAGACTTTTATTTATGGATTTTTCATCAGCTTTAATACTATCCAACCACATATTTTAGCTCGAGCTGCGTACCTATTTTAATCTTGATGTACATTTTGTCGGCTGGATTGGCAGATTTTAACATGTGATCTCAGAGGGTTAGGGTTAATGGCTCTGTCAGGAACAGCGCTCCTCCACTGCCATCTCCTCAGGGCTGTGTCCTGTCCCCATTGTTATGCATTCTTTACACCAATGACTGTAAAGCCAGCATGGGGACAGGCACATTTAGAAGTTTGCTGATGACTGATCATCATTAGCCTCTCTCCGTAAAGATGAATCTGAGCATGGGCCAGTGGTGGATGAGTTTGTCAGTGGTGTGAAGGCCTTTCTCAATTCGCCACAAAAACCAAAGGATATAGTCATTGATTTTAGGAAAGTATCCTCCACCATCTAAGACCATTAAGGGAACTGAAACTGAGTTTGTTGAACAGTATAAGTATCTGGGAACCGTCATAGATAAAAACCTGAAGTTTTATGTGAATTGTGATGCAGTCTGTAGAAGACCCAGCAACGTTGTACTTCCTTAGGAAGTTAAACACTTTTAATGTGAATGGGAAAATGATGTCCTTATTTATAAATCTTTTGAATCAGTTCTTATGTTTTGCCATGATTGTGATACGTTAACACAGATATCAGGGACAAAAACCACCTCAACCATATTGTAAAGGTGGCTGGTAGTCGATGGGTTTCCCACAGTCCCCTTGATGGTTATCTTTGACCAGCAAGTACTCCGCAAGGCCCGGTCTATATTAGACTGCACAAACCACCCCCTTCACTCTGGCGATTTATGTCTCCCCTCAGGTATGAGATTTAAGTACCTTGGTTCAAGACCAGCGGAGTCGCTCCTTTGTCCCATGTGCAATAAATCAGCTTAATTTGCACATGTAATGTAGTACTTTGTTTTGTTTTTAGAGATTGCTCCAGTGGTGATAACTTGTGTTGTGTGTATTACATACAGGAAACCTTTGTTGTACTTATGTCTTGGATTGTTGCCTCTATCTGTATGTTGCTTGAATGTTTTTTCCTTTTTATCTTTCACTCATGACTGCATTTCAAGTTTCCCATTTGGGATAATAAAGTAAACTGAACTGAAGGATTGAGGACCGAAATTTCTTTCACGAACAAGTGATCAACAGTCTGGGTTCTTCACAGCCAACAGTTTTTTATTCTACACACTAAACGTTTACAAAAATAAAGACTTTGCTATTTGCATGACATGAAAAACAACTAAATGTTTCCACCCACAGAGATTAAAGTGCAAAAAACGAATTGGCTATAACAGTGTATAAGTTTGAGTTTTAAGTTTATATGTGCTGTAAACGTGCATGTCAGAAATGTACATAAGTGTCCTATTTCTGTCTTTTTTTTCTGAAGTTATAATCCACCCCCAACCATATTTATTGCTTTTTTCAAACTTCACTCCCCTGTTATTTTTGAATCCCATTCTTGGCTCTTGACATCGGAAGAAGCCGAGCACTCAGTCGGTGCATATGAGGAGTAGCTGCCAGTGCTCCATTAATTATAGGGCAGGGTGTGAGTTGGCCGTGAAAAAAAGATCAACAAATTCTGTAAAAAGAAAACTGGCACATGCACACATGCAAACGCACACACAGTGGGTTCACAGTGCATAAAACAGAAACACAGCTTGCTTGCTCTACTCTTTCGAGACTCCCTGAGCTGTTGAAGCAGCTTCTGAGCTAATTTGCAACCCAAATCTAAACAGTTTCACCGATTTTATCTTGTGTGGATAATACAACTTGTGATTTTGTTGCACATATTTTAGCTCTTTTCTTAAGCACACTTCTGTTATCCATTCATTGGAATACATCGGGCCACACCTGGAGTTCCAGCACAGGAAGCTGATCAAACTTTGGTGGCCAGTTTAAGGAACCTCCAAGATTGTTGCTAAGGAGGGAAACGCATTACTGATTCCTTTTCCTGCTCAGGTTTCTTCAGATTGGCGTAGGAGCTTTTAGGCACTAATCACTGTCCAAGCAAGAGACATCTTAAAAAGCTTAGCTCCTTTTTTTTGGCCATGGAGTTTCTGGCTAAGGTCTTATAGTACCTGCAGGCCTTATCACCCAGGATTTCACAGTAAAAGCTAAAAATAAATGGACAAAAGCTTGACATGTGGCAGGCGATATCAGAAGAGAGTAGACATATTCATAATTAAAGAGGGAAAAGAGAAAAAAAAAAGTTTTCAATCTTTTGCAGTCACTTTTGCTGCTCAATTTGAAAGTCTGATTGAATTTAGTCAAAATTGTTGCATGTTGAGAAGACCAGATGTTTGAGTATCTAAGTTTGTCCTGTGACCAACATTGTTGGAGGTTCGTGCACATACAGTACTTTATTATATTGTTGAAGTGTTGAACCCTTTTGATTGGTGAAAAATCAATAGCAAGGAGTCAGCTTGGATTTTTGTTTAATGACACCAAGAAAATATGATTTTTTTGACTGCATGTAAAAGGATTGTTGTTTGCTTTCATGGCAACCATTGATGTGTTGTGTAGAGTTGGTGAACTTGTGATGGTCCTCCACACAGTAGGTAATGTCATAGCATGAAAAGAAAGGAAAAACAGAGACTCTGCACACTGCTTACTGCCCTAAAGACTGAGAGGAAGCAGAAAACATAATCTCTTTAAGGTCTTATTGAATATCTTTTGTAGGAAACAAAGCAAGGGTCAATAAAGGCCTCAAAGAGGTTTTACTTGTCTCTTCTGAGTCTGGTGTGTGGCTTACTTGGACCTTTGCACCTGCTGGTAATTCCACTAAAGGACTGATCTCAGGTGCATCAATTCTCTGAGCAATTTGGTATCTGGTGATGCAGGTCACTAAGCTTCATAATGCCAAATTCAAGTCATATTGTCAATGTGTCCTCATACCTACACAACATAATAGGTTGATTGCCAATGACTCCCAAAAAAACGTATGAATGTCCTATTTAACGCAGTGATACGACTGCAGGGTGGCAATTTTAAACACGTGACTCTCTATTTACGTAAAGGTTGCAGTTTTTAAACAATTCTTTACATGTAGTTAACGTTGTGAAACAGAACTAGTTAAGTTCAGGCAACAAAATACTTAGTTAGGGTTAGGAAAACATCAGAGATTGGTTTAAAATGAGTCACGTAAAACTACTAAAATACGGACGTTACTACGTCACTGACTAGGTCCGTAAAAGGCTATTAATTCAAAAAAGTGACTGTTGGTCTCACACGGGACACAAACTTAAATATGAACAACAAAACCAAAATCTTCCAGTTGTAGAAGGTTTCTGACACTTGGTGGAAAGGACATCAACAACGTTTATTATCCACGTTTATTATTAGAACCACCATAGCTGGGGGTAAACAAAATACAATATTAAAACGCAATCAATACTAATAAAAAAGGAGCTTTGACTTATTTTGGAATTAGAGTCACTCATCCTAGGTCTGTGGTTTTACAGCCTCAGTTTTTTAATGCAAAGACACGCCTTTAATTTAATTTGCCCCTCAGGCATGTAATTATGTTGTTATTCCCAGC
This sequence comes from Sander vitreus, assembly GCF_031162955.1. Lineage (NCBI taxonomy): Eukaryota > Metazoa > Chordata > Actinopteri > Perciformes > Percidae > Sander > Sander vitreus. The sequence goes on from NC_135867.1 coordinate 2,281,000, forward strand.
GATGTAGATGCCCACCATATATGACAGCTGATGTCAACGGTCATTACCATTAGATGTTCCTAATAAAGGCTTATGGAACTGTCGACACACTTGCTGACCAACAGATGATAAAACTCACATGAAAACAAATCCAAACATTGGAATGTGGATTGTACAAGTTATTTGTACAATTATACATTGGTTCATAAAATCTGTCACCACATTATTACCTCAGGCCTCCAAAGATATGTGTACAGTAGTCCGGCGTCTAAGCTTTCTCCTTCTAATGTGCTTCTTCCTCCTAAAGAAGAAGCTAAAATGCATCATTGTTGTAGTTGTGTGTGCCCACTTAAGTGGTGTTTTAATTTAAAAATGTCACTCATCCACCCATAAAGCTCAGATAATATCATGCAGAAGGGACATTACGTTTCTGGAGTTGGTTCTCAAACAAGCGCTTTCCCCCAGGCTTAGTTATTAGTCATTATCTCATGCCCACACCACCGATTAGATGAAAGACTCTGCTGGTATGTATCTGTGACTATTTTCTTGTAAGTATATGATATGCCATATATCTGCATATACGCACTACTAAACCTTTGATTTGATGTTGAAAAATTGCTTACTTGCTCCAAAATCAAAGCTTTAGTGCGTAACTTTTTTATATTAGGGACCGTTCGTTATTTATGGAATGGACCACCGGAGGAAAATAGGGGAGGGTCATGTCTTTTTATTCTTTGCTGAGGGGAGGGTCAGCCAACATTTTTCAGTCCAGGGGGGGGGATCACCCAACTTTTGTATTCATGAAACAGCAACATTTCAAAGTGGCTTGTTTGGTGCATATTGTTCCATGTAGCTCTTAGTCTCGGCCCTCCTTTGCTACCAGATGGGTCTGACCCATGAGTTTGCTGGGGGGCAGAGGGAGCTGCCCCCTTGGTGGCTGAAACAAATAATTGCATTGTTTAAAAAATGAGTGGAATAATTATTTCTGACATGATCAGATATTTTATAAATATCTTAAATAACACAAAACAACTAACTGGTGGTAGGTAATACATCAGATTTCATATACTGCTTTAGTAAAAAAAAGTATTTCCTGGCTGACGATGGGAGCAGCAGGACGTAAAAAACCAAAATGACTCTTGTACTAGTCTGGACATCTTACCGTGCCAAGGTTGCAATACAGGTTTCCTAAATGCCACATTTGATGTCAGCTTACTAATTGATTGCGGGTTTTGTGTAGATTTAGACTTTTATACGTTTATTCCACTTTGTTTAAATGGCGAAGTGGAGGAAGCCTAGTGACGAGTCCATAGCAACCAGTTTGTGTATTGAATGTTACCCAGAGTGCCTTGCTGAATGGTCTCAATATTTTATTGTTTTATTTCATGTGAATACTAGTTTACTAGAGGAGTAACTTAGTATTTGAAGTAATGCAGTAATGCATGAAGTGTGCATTTAGTTTCCATGCTTATTGTGTTTCCACAACAATGTTAGTGAGTAAATCTACTGAAATGGCCCCCACACCATAACAGAGGAGTGGGATGCGTCAGATCAGAATGCAGAGGTTTAGTCACGTATGTCATGGCTGTAAAAAAAACAATGGGAATCTGTATATTTGCGCAAACCAGTACAGACGTTATTGATAAATTGCTGAGGGAGGGTCATGCCTTTTTTCCAAATCGTTTTGGAGGGTCATAGAAATTTTTTTACTGGCGAGGGGAGGGTCATATCTTTTTTGGCTAAATGTCCCAAGACTCCTGCGGTGGCCCCTTAAATAAATAATGAACAGTCCCTTAATGAACGTCCGTTACATTCAAGCCATTGCCAAATTAGTTGATACAAAGCTAATTAAGACTATCAGCTCCACACAACTCTCTCTTTATTTCTCAGTATGGCTGTGTTCAGAAACTGGTGTCATCCGGTGACTTTCCCGCGCAGAAAATCGAGTGACGATAATTACTTCTTCTAAAAAGTCCATGTTTTTTTAATCATCTGTGTCCTCCTTGGTAGTCTTGCTTTGCCAGACCCTCCTCCAAAGCGCGCTGAAGGAGGGTCTGGCTACTCCACATAGCATTCGGGGATGGAAGGAAAACGTGCTCTGGTTTAATGGCATTTCTTTAAACCAATCACAATCGTCATCGCCGCTGCTAAACTCCGCACAGAGCCACTGCAAAATAGTTGTGTGAGAGAAAACTCAGATTGGACAGATAGTCTAGCTAGCTGTCTGGATTTACCCTGCAGAGATCTGAGGAGCAGTCAACCATAGTCCTCATAAATCCACCAAATTTAAAATTCCAACACAAAGAAAGCGGAAGGAAACGAAAAATACATGCATCAGGTGGAATTTTCTGCAGCACCTGAGCAATCCCGGAAGTGGAAGGTGAAGGATATAGACTACCTCTTTGGTTACTAGCAACTGCGTGGAGGAGGGGTGAGGGCGGGGTGCTTGTATCATGTGGATGCGCCGACAGTTTTGTTGTGATTACTTAGAATTCCAAGTAAGACAGAAACTATGCACTATAGCTTTAAGGGCAAAACAGATTAATACACTTGCACCCATTGTTTTTTGTGCAAGCGCACACATGCAACATCTTGAGAAACACACAGGTTGATGCGTGTGAACTTGTTGGGATACGTCCCTGTCCTATTTCTAAGCATTGGCGGTTGTCAACTCTCCAGAAAACCATCAGTTTCATCACCTTCGCTCCTGGGATCGGCACATCCCGGCTACTTTGCCCTGCCTACTCACTGAGTCTACATGATGCATCAGGTAAGTATGCTTCAGGTGATGCTCCCCATTGTGGTCGGTGTATGTTGCACTTTAGACGTCCAAATATGGAACAAATTGCACTTTAATCTTTTTTGATGTCAGTTAAGAACCTTCTCACTGCAGACATTTTTTTCTCACACCAGATGATATCCATGGCCTTAAAGTTCATGGCATTTTAATATATATCATGTACCCTGTAGGCATTTTAACAGTATTAATCTTTATATTTGTTGTGCATTGGTTTGTGTGGTGCCAACGTTTTCTACTTCCTCATCCTGCATTCTTTGTTATGCAGCCTACAATCACGCATACTGTTTTCTGAAAAAAACGTTCATGTTTCTCTTCCCAGAGTGCATTGCAAATAATTATTTTCATGGCATCCACTAATTTTATACACATACATTATGCTTCTAATTTCTACTTTGCGTTTAGTCTGAATAAACCTTATAAATTAAATCAGACCATACAATACAGTCTCTTAAATAACAAAGCCGTACGCACCATTTATTAAACCACCTGCTCTTGATTTATATCCCTCCTTGGTGACTGAAGTGAGTTTAATCAATTACATTCCTAATTCATGATTTCCAAACAACAAATCATTGAAACTAAAAAGTAATAGCTGTGGTGCAGACATGGTTAGACCATTCTATGGAAAAAGAAGACAGATTTTCCATGCAGTGGGTAAGAGTACAATAACATGTAATTATTCTCCTTTTGTTGTGCAGTGCTATGTGTGGGAAGGCAGACAGATACGTTTAGATTTAGGCCTTGAGACAGTGTGTCCCATGGTGTGCCACTTTGAGTATAATCAAACTCCCACTTCATAATAGTGCAACATGGTGTGTGTGTGCGTGTGTGTGTGCGTGTGTGTGTGTGTGTGTGTGTGTGTGTGTGGGCGCGCATTGTGGGGACTGTGTGTTTGTGCGCATTGTGGGGACTTAGTGGCCATGTAATGACGAATATTCGGACACTACTATGTTAATAATTTATTTTTGGTCATAGGTTTAATATTAGGAAGAGGTTTAATATTTTGATGCTGTCGAGGCTGCTTCATTTCGTAGTGTTACACTGCACCTGAACAGCGCAGAGCGACGGGCTTTCGCTCTTAAAATCAACAGGACAATTCTGCCTCTTTATCTCGCCTAAGGCTCAGAAACCATGCCACCGAAAAAGACCCCAGTACAAGCCGAGGAGGTTGACGATATTAAGCGGTCACTTGATATGCTGACGGAGGAGCACTGTTAGACAACAGCAGAAGGCCATCATGAGCTTGGTGGAGGAAGTGAAGGCTTTAAGACTACAAAACATCGAGAAGGAAAAGAGGATTATGCAGCTGGAAAATCGGGTGGAGTATCTGGAACAATACACCAGAATAAATAACATCATAGTCACCGGTTTGGAGATCAAACACCGATCATATGCCCGGGCGACGACAACGCTGAACGATGGGGAGAGGGAGATGAGCGAGCAGGATGCTACATCGGTTGAGCAACAGGTGACGGCATTCCTCCACTCTAAAGGGATAGAGTTGGACAGGGGCTACATCGAGGCCTGTCACACTCTCCCCCGAAGAAACAAGACGGACAAACCAGGCACAGTCATTCGTTTCACCAACAGGAAACATAAAACTGAACTACTGAAACAAGGAAGATGGCTGAAGGGCACGGATGTATACTTGAATGAACACTTGACCAAGAAAAATGCAGACATTGCCAGAAAGGCCCAACTCCTCAGATGGAACAAGAAAATACAATCCACATGGACTGTAAACCGCAAAATATTCATCAAGCTGAATGGAACACCAGAGCAAGCTAAAGTTCTAGTCATTAGGGACTTGGAGGAGCTGGATAAATACCAATGAGACAAATGATAATAAGGTAATGGCTTTTACACCCAGTAGTAAGAAAAAAACAAAAACAAACATGTCACGTTCTGATAAGAATTCATCAGCATCCGGACTAGATACCTTTTCATTCACAGAGTATAAAATGCAGGACATAGTACATAATATTGATCCAGAAAATAATTTACTAAGCAATATCAATGCAGTTATTATACAGAGATGAAATTTAATAAAACTTTCCAACTAGAACATAATATAGCAATTATCCACTTTAACAGCAGAAGCCTATATTCCAACTTCCATAGCATCAAAACATATTTAAGCCAATTTAAGAATCAATTCAACATCATAGCAGTATCAGAGACCTGGATCAAAACTGAGAAAGGTGTGGACTTTGAGATTGACGGCTACGAACTGAATTATAAAAACAGAGCAAATAGAAGTGGAGGAGGTGTGGCAATATACGTGGATAAAAGATTGCATTATAAGGTAGTGGAGAGTATGACAGCAGGTGTTGATGATTTGTTAGAATGTATTACAGTAGAAATTTGTATGGAAAGGACAAAAAATATTGTGAGCTGTATATACAGAACTCCTGGATCAAATATTGAGATATTTAAAGAGTGGATGGAAAATAATTTTACAAAAACATTGCAAAAGATCATGTTCTTATGTATAACATTGACCTATTAAAAAAAAAGAAGCATAAAATGACAGAAGATTTCATAAATACAATATATAGTATGGGCTTATATACAACTATCACCAGACGCAGTACAATTACATCTCATTGTGCTACATTAATAGACAATATATTCACGAACGTTATGGAAAACAATGTAGACAGCGGGCTATTATATAATGACACAAGTCATCATTTACCTGTTTTCATCGTCTATCACTGTAATTATAGGAAACCCATGGACATTAGGCATCTCAAATACAAAAGAGTAAGAACTGCGGAAAACATAAATGCTTTAAAGGAAGAGTTACTGAAACAAAACTGGAAAATATTATACGAAGAAAATGACATTAATAAAGCATACAATGGATTTCTAAAAACTTTTACTTTAATTTTTTTTACTTTTAAAACACTGTATGACAGAAATTGTCCTGTAAAGCAATACAGTGATAGACAAAGTAAAACAAATACCCCATGGATCGCACCCCAGATGCAGAAAATAAATATAAAAAGTATAGAAATAAATTAACTAATATTATGAGGATATGCAAGAAAGAATACTACAATGAATTATTAGATGATAATAAAAATAACATGAAAGGTCTATGGAATATTCTAAATAGTATCATTAGAAATGGAACTAACAATGGGAAGGCAAGTTACACAGAATTTTATATTGAAAATGACAAGAAAATAGAAAACATGGAAGATGTGGATAGTGGTTTTAACATTTTTTTTGTAAATGTGGGACCAGATTTAGCAGAAAAAATAAAAAATCCAGAAATAACAGAAGGGGTAAATGCTGATCTGTGGAATTGTAATCTGACCTCTATTTTCCTTAGAGCAGTGGAAAGAAATGAAATAATAAACACTGTAAAAAAAATTGTAAAAGAAAATGTTCCACGGATTAGAATAATATTGATATGATTATAATAAAACAAGTTGTTGAAGAAATTGCTGAACTACTAACTCATATTCGTAACTTGTCTTTTCAATTTGGTAAATTTCCAAACAAAATGAAAATAGCAAAAGTAATACCAGTATATAAAACTGGGGATAGACACCTTTTCCCAAATTACAGGCCTGTTTCTATGCTCCCCCAGTTCTCCAAAATCCTTGAAAAGCTGTTTACAGAAATACTTGATAATTTTATTGAAACATCCAAGCTTCTAGTTGACAGTCAATATGGATTCCGGACAGATAGATCAACAACTTTGGTACTAATGGAATTAGTTGAGGAAATCACAAATTGCTTAGACAAAAAGAAACATGTAGTGGGAATTTTTATAGATCTAAAGAAAGCATTTGACTCATCATGACATGACGTTTTATTACATAAATTAGAGAAATATGGTATCAGAGGGGTTGGATTGGAATGGGTGAGTAGCTACTTAAGAAACAGGCAACAATTTGTAGAAATTGGGGAACATAAATCAACATACATGAACATAACATGTGGGGTACCACAGGGGTCGGTCTTAGGACCAAAGCTTTTCATAATTTACATCAATGATATATGCAGAGTATCGGATATACTAAAATGTATTCTATTTGCGGATGATACAGATATTTTCTGTTCTGGTGATAATTTACAGCAGCTTTTGAAGATGATCACCAGAAAATTGTCAAATTAAAACAATGGTTTGATGTAAATAAACTGTCCTTAAATATAAGCAAAACAAAGATAATGTTATTTGGAAAACATAAAACTAACTGTCAAGTAGAATTAAAAATTGATAACATAAGTATTGAAAGAGTATATGAAAATAAATTTCTTGGTGTGATTTTAGACCACAAAATCTGCTGGAAACCTCACATAAACCATGTCAAAGCAAAACTAGCAAAGACCATAGCAATAATAAATAAATCAAGACATATTTTAGACAATAAATCATTACATACACTGTATAATACACTCATACAGCCATATCTAAGTTACTGTGTGGAAATCTGGGGAAATGCATACAAAACCAACCTACCGCCGTTATGCACATTACAAAAAAAGAGTAATCAGAATCATAAATAATGTTGGATACCTGGAGCACACAAGTCCTTTATTCTTCAAGTCACACATTCTGAAATTCATTGATCTGGTTAAATTTAAGACGGCACAAATCATGTTCAAAGCAAGAAATAATTTACTTCCAGGAAATTTACAAAAAATGTTTATGGAAAGACAGGGGGGTATAACCTGAGAGAACAAATAAACTTTAAAAAACTTAAAATAAGAACAACTTTAAAAAGTATGTGCATCACGATCGGTGGGGTGAGTTTGTGGAATGGGCTAGACCAGGTGCTTAAACATTGTACAAACATAAAGTTTAAAAAGTTATATAAAAACACTTTATTAAAAGGATATGAAGAGGAAGAGAGATGATTGTGAAGGGGGGTTAGTGTACGGATTGTTAGGATGATGGATTTACAGAAATGGGTTGTTGACTTACTTAAAATGTAAATAAATAAACAAAAGGGTTTGGTAGTGAAAAATTAGAGATGTATTGTTGTGTATATTGGTTATCCTGTTGTAAAAATATATGATATATAAAGAAATGAGTTAAAGCGAATGAGGGGTAGGAAACTTGACAAGCTTCGGCTTCATCCTGCTCCTTTTTGGACAAATTTTTAAAATCAGAAATGGTAATAGTATTTTTAATATTACTTGTAAACACTGTATGGATATTGTTCTTTTTCCTTTGGTGTGTTGCTACACACTTTTTATTTTATATTTATATATATATATGTGTGTGTATTTGGATATGTCTGCATATGTATGTATGTATGTATATGTATATATAGGTACATGCTGTATGTGTATATGTATTTTTAGTTTCGTTCGAAATAAAAAATAAATGAAATGAAATAAATAGGTGAGAGCCAGGACAAATGTATCAGGGGGATGGTTGCAACACACACCTTTTCTTCTGTAATAGGAAGTCAGGAACTTGCAGTGAGATCCACAGGAGGGGCAGCCCGTCAATGAGTCAGCAGCCGAAAATTTGCCTGATCACTTAATATTTGCCAGTTACATTAGAATTATTATTTATTTTTTTTGCTTGGTAAGTAACAATTGGAACAATGTCATACAATTGCGACATTTCAAGTGATGAAATGATTTGAGTGTAACGCAATGATTTGCGTGGAGGACTAACTGAAGCAGTAATGAGCGTAATATTCCAGAAATATTAAGTTCTTACTTCCAACCGTTACTTTTGTCCCACCCTTGTTTCTTTTGCCCCGAAAGAGAGGGGCATTGCACAACATCACTTTCCGATTTGATTGCATTCGACTTATTTACATATTCATAACATACTCATTTTAACTCAAACCACAATCTTTTCCCAAACCTAACCAAGTAGTTTTGTTTGAATTCACAACATCAAGTGTAAAACTGTGACTGTTTCAAAACGTGCACCTGTCGCTGGTACAAAAACGTGAATCCGGGAGAAAATACGTTCTCTCGAAACGTAATTGAGAATGCCGTTTAGTTGTATGGGAACATAGCGTTTTGTAGGAGACAGGGTTGTTAAACTAAATCCTTTCCGAATTGGGCTGTTTGCATGAGTTCCGCCATATGTCATGCATGGGACTATGTTGTATGTAACCTGCTCAATGTCAAGTTTCCTCTTTAAGTAGTTTAATTCTACTTTTTAAATTCATGTTTAGCTGCATGACACATCTACAGGACTGGTTTTGCACATGCATCTGTTGGCTGTGACCTCAAGTGATTTCACCCTTCTCCTGAGCTAATATTATATTCGTCCTACAACTGGGGCCTTCTGGCTGAAAAACCTGCCGTTGAAGTCAGAAAGATAACATTGTTCATGTTAATTAATTAAAGATATAACTTTACTCCTGGGCGTTCTTCCTGTTCTTTTCCTGCCAGGAGCAGCGTCCCACTCTCACTGTCGGAAATTATATATAAGTTTGGCAAAAAGGCTGGTCAAAAAGTCATTTGGAAAAAAGAAAGCTCAGTCACTGAGTTTCTTTGTCACCAAAAGTTGAAGCAGCACAAAATTAAAGAGAAGTAATTAATACTTAATAAACCAGAATTACTGAAATTATAGCCAGCTTTGTTTTAAGCAGATGGGAGTTACTGCTGTTACCTAGGGCTAACAACATTTATCTTTAACATCTCTGTAAATTGCTGTAAACCGCTCAAAAAACATGTTTGGCTGCTTCGTGACAAATTCCAATTACCTCAGAAGATTTCATCCACTGAGCTCAGGGTAGATCAGTCTGACAAACCATCCTGCTCTTAATTTATCCAAAATGCTGAGCCAATCCAAACAGCACTGCCTTTAACTAATGACTGGACTATAAGTTAATGAGCAGGAAAGGAAATTGAATTAGAGCCGGCGTCTGGAAGCTCTTCAGTTGCTCAATCGTTAAGCCTGTGTGATATCTTCACTGCCATAAAAACTGGAATTAAGGCAAGTTTTTACAGCAATGCCTTGTTCTCAACTTATTTGTGTAGGCGCTGGCTGACTTGTACTGCCTCTTGTTTAGGATGTTGTCTGTACTTGTGAGTAGATGTCTAACCCTTGTCCGAGGTAAATACAAAAAGGAAGAACTAAAACCTGACCTTTTTATTTCCCTGACTTTAAAATATGTATGTTAAAAACACAACAACTCTGGCCGCCTGGATAGCTCACCTGGGAGATCCGGCGCCCATATATGGAGGTTTACTCCTCGACGCAGCGGCCACGGGTTCGACTGCGACCAGTGGCCTTTGCTGCGTGTCATTCCCCCTCTCTCTCCCCTTTCATGTCTAAGCTGTCCTGTTCAAAATAAAGGCCTAAAATGGCCAAAAAATAATCTTAAAAAAAAAAAAAGTCCTCCAAACCATACGCTGATATGGGTCATTTGTTCCTACCCTGTAATACAAGCCACGGGAGCATTTCACAAAATAGCGCCCCTAGCAGTGACAGGAAATACAACCTCATATGTAAACCAGAGAACGTCCGTTGCGGTTTTGAACGTAAAGGTTGCAATTTTAAAGACACATTTAACGTTAGTTAAAGTTTAGTTAAGTTTAGAAAAAGATTGTGGTTTGGGATAAAATCAGACTTTATTTCCCTTTCAGTTACGCACATGACGCTAAACGTGACGTTAGTAAGAAAAATCGTGGTTTACTTTTATGTTTTAAACAGGACTCAAACCCCACTCTCCCAGGTGAAAGTCCGGTGTTTGTTTGAGCCATCCACCACCCCATCCTACCTTTTTTTTCATATATTTTAATGGATACAGAGTTCAAACAATATTAACAACATAGTACAATATAAGTCTCCATTTTGTGTTTTCAGAATGAACAATTCTTCAAAACAAATGTCCTTTTGTGGTTTCATCCCATATCCCTCCCTCCAACAAACAAATAGTAAGTTAGGAGGACTGAGTGAACTGTAGAAAAAGGTTAGTAGTTGCCGACACCCAGGGCGCTGCGCCAGGTTGCTAGGATTCATGGACCAATAGGAACACCCCAACCTACCTTAATTTGACACTCTTATATTTCATCAACTCACTTCCTGCTTTGTTCCCGTCATAACTAATATGGCCACTAGAGGGCGCCACCACTAAAATCAGACAAATGACACCTGGGAGCGTTTTTCTGGGGGGAGGACAGTCTCTAAAAACATGTTATCAATCATTTCAGGTTTAGGTATGAGATCATGGATACTCTTGACTGTTTGACTTGACTGACTATTTCTATCGTAACGTCAATTTAGTCTGGTTCCAGACCTTTGAAAAGTTTCCCACTTGACTAATGTCTGAGGGGGTCAGAATGTGGACCTCATCTTCCTGTGCCACAGCCACATAAATTACACCAGAAAAAGTTAAGTTAAACTGGCCTGTATTTTTTAATTATGATGAGGTGAGAAACCGAAAATGTAGATTGTACAGTTAAATACTTTAATATATGGGATCAGAACAGGGACATTGGGATTGATTTTTTTTCTCTTCATAGCAGCTTCTTACACGAGGCCTGTTTATTAAGCACAGAAGTGTTCTTCTGCTCTCAGAGAGAGAGATAAGCAGATGCGTTCAGCATGCACAAGGTGGATTTAGTGTCCTGTGCAGAAGCCGGTCATTCACAGGCAGCTGCAATTAGAATGATAGTGCCTGGCCATATGCTATTTTACGTCCCATCCAATCCTCTGTGGGGCTCTGCTCGTCCGCAGGGATTGGTAACGCCTTTGGAGTGAGCTGAAGTGCTAACACTGCTCCCCGTCTCGCTGCCCGGCGCTTCTCAAGGATGTTTCCCTCTCTGCTCTCTAAAAATATGGCTAGGAGCCACAAGTGATGTCTGAAAACGAATAATAAAGCGTGTAAGGACTCTACAGAGGGTGAGCACGGACACGTGCTTGAGCTGAATTTGGATTTCTGGACAGGCTATGACTCGGGCATTTGCATGATCCCCTGCAGGTTCTTTTCTGGCACAAGATGCTCAAAGGTTTTCTTGTTCAAATATAGTATATATTATTTTTCTTTCCTGTTCTCCTTCATCAGTCTGTCATCTGTTCTCTGCTACAGGCGACATAACGTTGCTATACTGTGTTACTTTGCTCAACTAAGCAAATGCTTGACTTCACAAGCAATGACAAACATCTTTTTTAATTCCAACCAATTCACCAGGGCTCTAATGGCAGTTGTGTTCACTCTATCAGGCACGAGGAGCCCATGAGAATGTTGGTTGCAATTCTTGGTTTTATAACTTCATTTAAAGGTTGGAAATACAATTATCTACAGCACTTTCTTAAATTGAAACCTATCCTATCACTGGAATCTGCACATACCTGATTACTTTTTGAGCATGGAGCAACAAATGTTGCTTTAAGGCAATTTCAATTCTAAAACAGAGAGATGCGTGGGTTATTGCTGCATATAAAAAAGGTTTAATTGTGATCTAATGGTTTTTAATTTTAAATTCTCACACAGCAAAATCTGTGTTTGCCACGTGTTCTTAAACATGTACTTCACTGTAAAACACTCTTTTTATATAGGATATTGATGATGTATGAACCTTGCTTCAAATTATTGTTTGATCAACTTTTTTTTTATCCCTGCGAATATCCTGAATACACAACTAAAAGCAAATGTTCAGAGGTCACTCCAAATAAATGAAACAAATAAATATATAAAACATATAAAATATATTGAGAACAGGGAGAAGTAGAAACATATGCCTGGTTCAATCTGAAGGCCTTGGACACTGCAGCAGTATTTGACCAAATGTGGGCAACACATTAATGTGCATATTTATAAAAAGTGCAAGAATGCAAATGTTTTTTTTTTTTTTTTAGCTGTGTGAAACAGTTATGTAACACTTTCTGCTTTGTGCACAATCATAAGTCGAGGACATCTTTGCAGACTTCCAATTTCACAGATCTTTAACAATCACACCAGAGAGAGATAGATCATGAGGCAGAGACCAGTTATTGTTAACTGGAAAAATGAAAAATGTTGTTGGCATCTTGCAAATGTAGTAAATCATTAAATAAAGTAGAGGAGGCAGCTTGAATAAAGGAGTGAGGATTTAAACCCAAAGAAATTATTCCTCACACAGGTACGTGTGTATGTTAATTTCTTTTTTATATTTCGTTTTGACCTTCTGTTTCTCTGGCTTACAAACTGTTGTGAAATACAGCACGAGCCCAAAAAGCTCCTCTGGAAAATCAACTTATTACAAAAAAAAAAGAGTAAGATTCTTTATTCTTACAAAATTAAAAAGTAAAAAATGAAAATATATTCTTTTTAATCGTGTCAAATCACAACAGGAGTTATCTCAGGACACTTTGCAGATAGAGTAGGTCTAGACCGCACTCTATAATTTACAAAGACCCAACAATTCCCGACAGTGGTGAGGAAAAACTTCCTTTTATAGGCAGAAACCTCAGATACCCTGACTCTTGGTGGGCGGCATCTGCCGCTGCCACTTTGGACACTGATACAGATATACAGATATGGAGAAATTTCATTCATAATAATTCTAGCAGTATGATGATGGTGTGATTGGCCTGCCTGCATGTGCCATCCGGCCCCTGCAGCTCATTCAGAACGCAGCAGCTCCACTTGTCTTCAACCTCCCCAAGTTCTCTCACACTACACCGCTCCTCCGCTGTCTTTACTGGTTACCAGTTGCTGCCCACATCCGCTTCAAGACACTAGTACTTGCATACAGGTCCACGAACGGATCAGCCCCAGCATACATCCAGGATATGGTCAAACCCTATACCCCAACCAGCCCACTCCGCTCTGCATCAGCCAACCTGCTTGCTGCCCCCTCACAGCAAGGGAGAACTAATCACTCAAAGAAATCCCGACTGTTGCTGAGCTGTCCTGGCTCCTAAATGGTGGAATGAGCTCCCTATTGACATCAGGATGGCCGAAAACCTACACATCTTCCACCGAAGGCTAAAAACACATCTCTACCGACTATACCTCGGATAAAGAAAAAAAAGTATTACCTATTTAAAGCTAATGTACTTGCACTTGCTACTTGTTGTCTGGAGTTTGCACCTTCAAGGTTGAACGCACTTAATTGTAAGTCGCTTTGGATAAAAGCGTCAGCTAAATGCATGTAATAATAATAATAATAATAATAATAATGAACATGTAGTACCAATAAAGATCATAGAAGTATGACTGGAAATAATAGTAGTAGCAGTGCAGGGCGTAGCAGGGCGTCGAGCAGGACCACGGCAGCAGCTGCAAACATGATTTAGGTGCCACCCCAATCCAAGGAAATCTGCAAGGCGAGAAAACAAAAGGACTCCGGGGAATAAGCTCCCTGGACGTTGGCTAGTAACAAGCATTACTGGGACATGAATGCACACAGATGGAAAGAGAGAGGAAAAAGGATCTGTACATACAACTACAGCTAAAACAAATAGGTAAAAGCCAGAGCCTATGGAGAGCAGGTGTGATGGAAAGAAAGCACAAGAACCTTTTAACTTTCAGCCCAGACTTCAGAATGACCAGCAGCGCCATGCCTGAGGAGGAATATAATTTTTTTATGAAACCATATCCCCTGGTTTCCTAAAATACAAAGTTTCAAAACCCTGCAACCCAAGAGCCAAACTGCAGTCTCAGGAGCTTTAAAGAAATATTTTATTACCCTATTATTTTGAGCCTTTAGCTAATGATAATTCAGTCTGTGGGTAATGGAGTGGTGGGCTATAAGGCTGTGATCATAGTTCATGGTCTTTTATACTGCAGTGGAATAGATGTGTTTGTTACATTGTTCTTTGATTTCATACTCTTAAGGTATTGACCAAATATTCCACAGATGAAACATGTGAGATCATTGCATGTTCTTATCTTTGAAGACCAGTTTCAAAGGCAAACGAGTGAGGAAATAATGTAGCAACAGCAGCACTGGAAGTTCAAACTAACAGGCATATAATGCACAGCATGCTGTACATAAGAATCAGCAAGTCCTCCAGAACCATTCAACAATATTTGGTTTGTTTTTTACGCTGTAATACGACCCATTAGTGCATTTAATACATTTGCGCCCCTTGTGGTGGGGCGACCCACAGGTGGGTTTTCCTTCCTCATACCTAAACGTCACAGTCGCTTTAAACGCAGCGCTGCGGAGGACGGTCTGGCAATGCGAGACTAATGTCCTCCCTATATAATTGACATCAGGACATTAGTTCTGTATTTGGAGCCTGTCCAGTTCAGCTGAAACAGCCAATCAATATTACAGAAGCTGGGTTCTAAAAAATATTTACAGACAGCTGATATTTATATATATATATATATTTATATTTATTTATTGGTTTGTTGAACAGATATGTATATTTTCCGCTTTTACACTTTGTTGGGTTCTTGTTCTGTGGCTGCCAGACGCTGTTTTACATCATACTCTCTGCATTGTGTTTATTGCTTTCTGTCCCAATAATGTGATTTCTCTCAAAGCTTTTTTTGCTTTCTTTTTCCACACGTACTGTGTCTGTCCAACGGTTTCTCCTTTTTTTCCTCACCTTTTCTCTCCTCTGCAGGATGATGGATGTGGCTTTGCTAATCATGAGCTCTAACCAGTCCCTCATTCGCTGGGAGACCCTCTCTCTACTCCATCTGCTTTGTTCCCTGTCGGTCCCCCTTTGTTTTCTCCATCCTCTCTCCGTCTTGGTTTTGTTTCCTCTTTCTCTCTCTTTCACCATCTCCTCCCGCCTCTGCTTGATGATGGATGTCTCTTCGTCAGCTTCTTCAATCTGAGGAGCTCTCGTGCCTTCGATGCCAGAGGACCCAGAGGACAGTGGGCCAAGCCAAACCTTCCCAACGAGGTCCTCATTAAACTCATCATGAGAATCTAATGAGAATGAATTTGGAGCCCCAATGTGCTTTGCTACCAAGGGAGTGCTGGGCTTCTCTCAAAGT
Organism: Sander vitreus; assembly: GCF_031162955.1. Taxonomy (NCBI): domain Eukaryota; kingdom Metazoa; phylum Chordata; class Actinopteri; order Perciformes; family Percidae; genus Sander; species Sander vitreus. The sequence continues at coordinate 2,296,657 of NC_135867.1, forward strand.
GTCTGTTCATCTGTTACACCACAAAGAACTTAAGGTTGCTTTTCGTTTTTTTTCTCTTTGGGCGCTTTGACTTTAGCCTTTTTCTCTCTAGTTCTCCTAAGATATGAATCAAATAAAAACAATAATGTATAAAATAACAGCCATAATGTGCCTCAACACACATATAGGCACTCACAGGCTTGGCTTACCTTGAGCAGAGGGAGAAAAAACGAGTAAAGGGTAAAACAATTTGGTTGATTTCATACACATTTTGGAATACCATGGCTCTAAAATGATGCTATTGGCAATTTATACTGCAGTTCACACTGCAGATGAAGTGAGTGTGTTCAAGCTCTGACCCAAATCACTACGAGAAACACTCAATATTTAGAAGTTAGAGGCATTACAAAGGTTGCATTCCTCTCATCATGGGAACTGAGACAGTACAGAAACATAACAATAACAATGTAATTAAAGAAACATGAAACATTTTACAAGTTACATACAAATGACGAAAATTATTCATTTTCAGATAGAAGGCTCACTTTATTTTTGAATCAAGCATTGTTTGTGTCTAATGTACCTAAACCAGATGGCCAACAGAGTATGATTTAGATATCTTAGAACTTCTGATTACTGAAATGATAAATTAAGCAACTATTTTTTTTGAACTTTTTCTGACTTTTAGAACAATTTCTGAGGTAAAGCCACAATAAAATTCACTTTTCCAATAAGCACTTAAAAGAAAAGCTCCTTTGATGGCAACATCTGTAAACGTGTCCTCATACCTAAACAGCAGAATAGGTTGTTTGCCAATGACCCCCAAAACAACATATATGACTGTTCAATTGAATGTTGTGAAACGGTCGCCGTTTTGAATGCAGTTAACGTGACACTGGACTACTTAGGGTTTAGGAAAAGATCATGGTTGGGATTAAAATAAGTGTGTTCGTTACATAACTTAAGTTCAGTCAGACAACTCACGTTGGAAATGTTTATTATAACAGCAGAACATTGTGTTTGGAGGCCAGACCTCATCCGACCTCATCACTCCCCGCAGTTTGGGTTTACATGAGATATTGGGGAGTGGTGATAAAGTAGCTTCCCCCTGGCCGGAGCCTGCAGGTGGATGCCGGGGTGATGGCGGGGCTGAAAGCAAGCAGCGGTACAGGTGCAGGGCAGCAGCAGCATTGATCAGGCAGAGATGGGGAAATTGCGCAGCTTAAATAGACCGCCAAATTGAGGGGGTGTGTTTGGGAAATGATACGGGGAGTGAGGCATGTCACGTGTGTGTGTACAGCGGTGCAGCTGGAGTTGACTGCCTGAACTAGCTCGCAGGCATCGCCCCATTTACATTTGTAAGTTAAATACATTATGCAAGATAACTTACATATGAGTTTAAAAAAAAAGTCAATGTTTTGGTTCCACGTGGGAAACGAACAGCGGTCTCCTGGGAAAAAGTCCTGTGTTTGTCTCAGCCATTCATCCAACCCAACCCTCTCCCTATGCGGAGGGTACTACGTCACCTGAATACCTCCTTTGCTGCTGTCATAATTACTACAGCCACTAGAGTTCGCCGCCTGGCACCTAACAATACATGTAAATATGGGTCATAATAAGCTGCTTGTACAGACGACCTGTCTGGCAAGTAGGATGTTTAACTCCTCTCCATATTGTCAGAATAAATGTAATACCCCCAATGGGTTTTACACACTGAGGACATTTTGATTGGTATAAAAAGTAACATTTCATTTCAGTAAGGGCCCTGGTAATGTTGCATATTGGCACACTACCCCTTTTAGGTAAACCTGCTGTGATAGGACAAAATGAAGAAAGGTTGGGTAGACTGCTTTAGGTAACACTTTACTTAAAGGTATCTACATAAGAGTGACATGACACTGTCATGAACACATGACACTGTCATGACACAGTCATGACACATGAACCCTAACCCTAACCCCAACCCTAACTTGGACCAAATGACACTTAGTAAAAGAAGCGGTTGTTTATAATGTTTATGACACGTTCATGACAGTGTCATGTCAGTCTTATGTAGATACCTTCAAGTAAAGTGTAACCCCGCTTAATGTAGTCCACTACTGTAGGTGTAATACATATGAAACTCTGCAACCTGGTGCTTATTATCTAAACAATATGAGTTTCTCAGATATATGAGACTCATTGTGGAAGTCTTCACTGGTTGCTGCTGAGCTTTGTTTTCAACCAAGAAGAGAAAAAAAGGGTTTGCTTTTAGGTAACTAAATATGTGAGAGTCATTTATGCTATGTTAGAGTCAGTTATGTTTTAGTGACATACAGTACTTATGTTGCAGATACAGTGTAGTAATGAAAAAAGGGTTAGGGTTAGGGTTCTAACTCTGGACTAACACTCAATCTCGTCACTCATTCTCAGGCCCCCTCTACCTGAACTACAACTAACCTTCTGTGTGCACCAGGCTTTGAGAGTAACTCTGCAGGTTGGTGGCATTATGTTATATGCATGAGAGATATATATGCATTCTAAAATATTCATTCAAGGAGACTTTCTTTGCTGAATGGATATGTACTCTGAATAACCTCTTCTATAAAAAAAAACAAAAAAAAAACAGTGGTACATCAAAGCAAGTTATTTAAATTGGACAGGTTGTTATTTTTCAGTTTTTTCATGTAAATTTACGCCTACGACTTTATAAATATACACAAAACATGCAAAATGCAGCAGAAGCATAAAGATGAATTCAAAGCATCTCTGGCTTTTTACCTCCAGTTTCTAAGTGCTTTACTTCATTACTTTGCGTAATTTGGATTCACAATGGTCCAGGGACTATCAACCCGTCTGTGTCATTTAATTATGGGTGTATGAAATGAGGGTTTTTTTCCTCCCGTACTCCTTAAATGTTTCCTGGAATTGATAAGAGAGAGGAAGCTCATCACATTACATTGCAGAGCTGTGATCCTCCTTTGTTGCGGCTCACTCGCGCTAATGGGCCTCATCAGCGTCGCAGGCAGATACTCGACTATTAGCCAAGAAGAGACAGAAGTTGTAATGGGAAACACAGAGAAGGATGATGGGGGAAGAGGGAGAGGAAGATGGGAGGTGGTGAGAAGTGAAGAAAGAGGGAGGAGGGAACGCCAAAATGGAAACAGAAAGGGGAAGAAGGAAAAGAGTGACAGAAGACAAAAATGCCAGAGAGGCAGATCAAATTAGTATGTGAGGTTGCAGTTATTCATGACTAGTTTATATAACTTGATGTTTATTTTCTTCTTTATATCGCCAGTTGAAGTAGCATACGTATACATGACTGAACTTACACTTGGTTCATCAAAAATGTTAAGTTTGCTTTCATAAATCTAATTGACTTTCCAAAATACCGCATTGTCAAGCACAAAAGAAGAGATGCATCCATGTTCAGGTAATTCCAACAATCTTCCCAGGTAGCCAAAATGATGATGTCACACAGTAGCCGAAACCTAACATGCCTGGTTTACCATATTTATGCCGAAATTGGTGAGACTTTACCATGCACAGCAGCTGGATTCTCGCAATATCATGAGATTATGCAAGAATCACGGGATCATGAATCACACGAAATTCCATCTTGTCAGGCTTTAAGTAGTAGGTCCCAACGGATGTCCCTCATTTCAGCCGGATGTCCATCACCTTCCGCTTCCTTTGTGTTGGCATTGCCAGACCTTCCTCCACAACGCTGCGGAGGAGGGTCTGGCTAATCCACACAGCATTCCGTGATGTTAGAAAAACGTGTTCTGGTGCCAGGTTCCATTTGATCCTCCAGTAACAGAGCTCATTTGACCAAGCTGACGCTCAGTCGTTATTGGCCACAATAGCTTTAGAGTAGCTACCGGTTTTGTTTGGAATGAATAGTACAATAACTGGGGTTTAGCAAGAGCAGTCATAGCCATGATGGCGACAGTGGGAGCTGAATATTAAAGGAGACAGTTTCAAAAGAAGGAAGGATTCTAACTTCAAACTACTGCAAATAAAATCAGTCAGTCATCAAACTGTAAATCATCACAACTACAAATGATTGATGATACAATGAACAATGATTGCAATGAATTAGCAATGATTGAAATTTGGAGAACTCATTAAGTGAAAAAGCTGTCATACCTGTTATGTATGGTCACATCGTAATTATAGCGGAAGATACTAATGACATCAACACTGCCACAATTACCTAGTTAATTGATTCATGTATTTAGTTGGTGAGAAAAATCTAATCATCATAAAAATCCAAATGAAATCTGAAATGAATGGCCAAAATTCTACAAAAGTAACAGCTTAAGTGTCGAACAGATCAGTTGCACACATGGTGGCTCAGATTCTCTTACAAGTCCAACTATGCAAACACACACGTACGCAGAGCATGTCAGCATCACTTCTTCACATCACAGGATGAATAATCCATGGAGTTCAGAGGTGACGGACTACAATCAGGAGCAATTTGCCCAGCTTCGAAAAAATCAACACAGGTAATTTTTCCAATTCTGAGACAAACTGACCCAAACACTTGCAACTTCCACATCGTCTGAGGTAAAGTAACCTTGGAGCTGAGAGGAGAAATATACAACTGGGATACTTTACAGATATCTGCTATTTGATGAGAACACACTGTCTTCATTCCAAATACCCCAAAATAGATATTTTATTTAGAAATCACACTTTTTTTATAAGAGGAGAAGTCTGTGTTTTAACCATCTGGCTCTTTAAATGTAGATTTAGCTAGGTATTCTGTCATATTAACTGTAAAGACTTTAAGACAGATTGATGAAAGTTTAGAGTCACACTGTTGCACTGGGAACCATGTTTCTGTCATGAACACACACACACACACACACACACACACACACACACACACACACACAGACTGCAGTTTATTTTGACTTAAATCCACATAAACCAAATGTGTATTAATCCGTTGCTAAAAATAGTCCCCAACAAACACACCATTTACTCTTGTTTAAGTAACGGTTACCAAAAATGTCAGTGCCTGTTTAAGGAAACTGAGCTTTTTTTTAAAGAAATGAAACTATATTTAGATATGTAAGCAATTTTTAATGATTTGATAGGAAGCGTTGAGCTTGGGGCTGAGTGCCTCAGACACAGAGTGGGAAAGTTTTTATTTATTTATTATTTATTTATATTTAAAAGGTTTTTATTGACAGTGAGGGAAATATAGAATTACATATAGAATCATCTATAAATTATATCATGTAAATATTTTTCTTTTATCTTAAATGACGTAAGGTTGATCATTTTAGTGAATGTGGGGATGTGTTTACAGGTAAAATGTTGGAATGGCAATTTGTTTTTTGTTTTTTTCTGACAATTCTCAACTAAGGGAAATCTAATCAATCCAACCTATATGTTAGTGGTGCAATACATGGGCTCTTGGTTTGTTCAATATGTCATTATGTACTGCATAGGTTATGTGGAAATGTGATTTTTTGTGCAATATGTTGGCTATTTGAGTTGTGCATTATGCCATTTTGTGCAATACGTAGGCTATTTGGGTTGTGCAATATGTTAGTTGTGCAATATGTAGGCTATTTGGGTTGTGCATTATGTCATTTGTGCAATACGTGGGATATTGGGGTTGTGCAATATGTTAGTTGTGCAATACGTAGGCTATTTGGGTCATTTTGTGCAATAAATACAGTATCGTTCAATTAGAAACTGCCAATGAAAGGAGGAGTTAATGTGCTTACTATATAGGTACTTGTCAAATGTATATGAAAGCATGTTTTGTGTTGCATGAGAGTCCAAAAACAAATTTCCCTTCGGGGACATTAAAGTACATCTTATCTTATACATCATCATCCATCCATCATCTTCCCATTATCAATCCACTGCACCGCGACATTTGTCCACCCAACACATTCTCACTCCCAGTGCATCAAGAAGCGACGCTTTGTCAGGTGCCTTTGGCGTTTATTACTCACACAAAAAGTCTTCTTTAGCCTCTCAGTCAGACACAGCCCTTTGGCATCAAGAACGGGGACAGGAACCCCAGTTTTCTAGGTGAAAGTACTGTGTTGTTTGACCCATCCACCATCACTACCACCCCAACCTGCCTCTTTACATGGATTTTCGGTCTTTTATACTAATTGCTACCATTGTCGCTCTTTATACTACATCATCTTAGAATGCCTCGGTCAAGCTGCTGCTCTGCCCGGTGCATCCCATACAGATGCTAAAGCGTGATTTTGGCGTTGCTATCTGATGCTGAGAGCCACTGAGCAAGCGTCAGTATTTGAGGAGTTGAGAGTGAGAACGGGTTGGTTCACTAGCCAATCACTCAATCAACTTTCAATCCACCATTCATTCATCCATTGATCCACTTTACCATCTATCTAGTCTTGCATTGACAGACCTTCCTCCACAGCGCTGTGGAGGATAGTCTGGCTAGTCCACACAGAATTCCGAGATGGGAGAAAAACGTGCTCTGGTTTATTGGCATTTCTTTTAACCAATCACAATCGTCTTGAGCAGTGCTAAGCGCCTGACGGAGCAACAGCAGTGCCGCTGCAAAACAGCCTTGAGAAGAAACTTGTTTTGGTGGAACATGTGTACGTTCAAAAGTTGTTTTAGTCGTGCAACAGAAAACTCAGATTGGACAGATAGTCTAGCTAGCTGTCTGGATTTACCCTGCAGAGATCTGAGGAGCAGTTAACCATAGTCCTCATGAATCCACCAGAGTTTAGAATTACAACACAAAGAAAGTGGAAGGTAACAGACATCTGGCTGAAAAAAGTGACATCTGCCGGCATCGGAGCAATCCCGGAAGTGGAACGTCCTGGATATAGACTACCATCTATCCAACCATCGTCCATCGCGCCAGTCATCCACTCCACTATTTATTCATCTACCTCTCTATCCATCCATCCATCCATTCACCCAGACTTTCTTCTTTTATGTACTGTGAACGAGGCTGTAGACTTTGAGGCTTTTCCTCAAGTCCAGAGGCCTACTGTATTGATGGTGACATTGTGCCATCCATAATGAATTTCTCCCTGAAGAAGACCTGTCTGGCAGAGTTTGCATTTGAAGTTTGTGCAGCCACACACAAACACACACACACAGTCTCAGAAATCTGTTATTCAGATCCATTATGGATTTCGAGACCAGTCTCTGAACACAGTGGGGCTATGATTTATCTACATGAGATGCTACTCTAACAAGAGGACAAACTCTGCTGCTGATTTTCAAGTAGGCACACTGAACACACACACACACACACACACACACACACACACACACACACACACACACACTCTGCCTGCACATCTAGTAGTAGGTATTGAGAGATGATAATCATGCAGGCACACATGCACAAACATTTGCTCTCAGATGGTGATTTCTGCTGTGAGGTGGCCTTTCTTGTTCGGCGCTCACCTACATCAGAGAGGTCAGCAGGTGAGGGTGAAAAACAAGTGTAGACAATGCTCCAAAATCTCAAGTAGCTGATTTCAACAAACACTCGACACGGAGCTCTGTGATATATATATTTCATCCCTGGCTCCTGTTTAGTTGTTTGGTGTGTCCTTAGTAATTTTAAACTGTAAAAACAACTCTGGAAATGTCATCATCTTTCTCATGAAATGTCAACTAAAAATCTGTTTTTGAATAAATCAGTGGAGAGAAACAGGTCATGCAGTTGCAGAGTCATGCTTTATTTTAGATTGACAGTGGCTAGTTTTAATAGGTCATAAAGTTTCTGGTATTCAAAAATTGGTGAGGTACGTTTCTATTTTTTATTGATTGGTCGGTCATCCTGCTGCCGAGCTTATCTGAAAAAATACATGCAAATTTAAAACCACTTCAATCCATTTTTTGGGATACATATGTACATATCCATGTTTTTTTTTATAAAATAAGAATGTGATGTTTCGACATGTGAAAATGTCCATTTCATTTTATTTAAATAAATGTATGTAGTGACAGATTTAAAAATAAAAATGGTTTAAAAAACCAAAATTTTTTGGTTACACTTTACTTGAAGGTATCTACATAAGAGTGACATGACACTGTCATGAACGTGTCATAAACATTATAAACAAGTCATAAACATTTATGACATAACACTTCTGTCATTAAGTTTCATTCGGTTTTTGTCATGACAAGTTAGGGTTAGAGTTAGGGTTAGGGTTAGGGTTCATGTGTCATGACAGTGTCATGTCACTCTTATGTAGATACCTTCAAGTAAAGTATTACCCATTTTTTTACGTGTTGACTAGTATTTCTTACTAGTATTTCTAATGTTTTGACCACACTTGATGAAATTCAGTTTGTAATCTACAATATGTGAAAGGTACCAATGTGTTATATTATCTCCTGTAATAATATTATTTTATATGAAATAAATGTCCCATAGTGAAACTCATGTTGCTTCCTGGATCGTTATTTGTCCAATGCATTGATTTTGCATCCTGCCATTATTTGCTTACTTATAAAATAGTATTTCTTGTGAATCTTTTTTTTTTTCCTTATGAGGTTTTGAGACCGATCAAACCAGGTTCAGTCACTCCTACATGCATGGTACACCATACAGACCTAAAGCCTAAATGTTTGAATCCATACACATTGCAGAATATCCATAACATTTATTTATTTATCATTTATGACAATGGACCCTTGAGGCGTAGAAACGTAGAAGAGTGAGTTTTCATTTCAAATAATGAGATACAACTCATGGACAGCATATGGTTTCAGTCCCAATACTGACACAAGACGCTGCTGCCTGGGTGCCTATGAATAAAAGGAAAGAAATATATACATATTTTACTGCTTTAACATCATAACAAAGTCAAAGGCCAGTTATAATAATGTGAGGCTGTAATATATATCCTGAAGTTTTTAGGAAAGTGCACTGTATTTCCTATAGTCCACATAACACTTGTTACAATTTCTGTAAAATATTTACAGGTACTTTACCTCAAATATAAAACACATTTGATTTGTGATAACAAAACCACAATTAATAAAGCATACTTACAGGTTGTGAATCTGAAGCTCCAGGTTGGCCAGACAAATTTTAGCCAATGACTATTCACGTTGTCTTCCTTTGGAAGTCTATGCAATGGGGATTTTTTTCCACGGTTGTGGTTTTAAGTGGTAGTTTTTCCTGCATTTGTGTGTTAATTAATTCCCTGTTTGTTGCATGGTTATGTGTTACTCGTGTTCTCTGTTTTGTTTTCCTTGTTCTATCCGTGTGTATGTTTTATGCTTCAGTTTCCTGTTTTACTTTGTAGTGTGTGTTTTTCCTGTGTCATGTCTTGTTTCACTTCCTGCCTTGTGTGTTTTCCCGCCTCTGCGATTGTCTGCCCCGCCCTGATGTGTTCCACCTGTTCCTCAGCCCTCAGGTCACCTGTCTCTCGTTACTCCCCTTGTTAAACTTGTAGTGTCTTGTCGGATCATCGTCTTTCCCTGCGCCATTCCCCCTCGTCTCTCCGTGCGTTGTTGCTTCCAAGTGGTTTAGAGTTTTTGAGTTTTCCAGTGTGCTACGGATTTTGTTTGGATCTTCCATTTATTTTGTTTTTTCAGATTAACTTGCCTGCCTCAGGACACCTTTGGTTGTAAGCCTTTTATTCTTCTAACTCTGCCTGCTGCCTCCTCGTCGCAACATTTGGCATTTTTGGGTCCACGCCTGTTTTTTCCTCAGACGCATCTCCACTTTGATAATCGACATGATGATATCATCCGCAAAATATACGCAATTAGTGACATCACCAATTGATGGAGTAAAGATGCAAACAAGGCCTTTGAGGCAGTCCAGGAGAGATGCTTTCTGTGGGAGAGACCGCTACCTTTTTTTTACTTTAAAGCCCTTTTACGTACACAAAAACTATAGGCTACAACGCACTGAAAACCCCAAAAAGCATGATAGGGCCTCTTTAAAATCATAGATGCACATCACGTGCGTTTGCATGGGTTTTGTCATTTTAATACTAAAATGTATGCACATCTAAACATAAGTCAGGTGTATTTGAACTAAATACTTTAGATTTACATTTGGATTCAGTCAGTGCCAGTTTGAGTGGGTGATCTATATATTGAACTGCAGTGGGAGTCAATAAGAAATATCTTTTACGTCACTGAGTCTTCTTGAGGTTACTGTGTGTAGCCTATATCCTCATAATCAAATCACCTACTCAAGAAAAAGCCTGATTGTAACTCCAGTTATTTACTATTGCTAAGCTGGCCCCAGGGGGCACTGAAGACATGTATTGAGGACAGACACAACTGCTTAACATCTGGAGGCGCGCAGGCGATATATTCTCATGTGCTGCAAGGAGAGGTTTTAAAATTCGCAGTGGGGAGAAAAAGAAGGCTGCTGTAAAACTAAGTGGAAGCAAATTAGCACAAATTAACAACAGGACATTGATTTTTTAGCTCTTAAAGGTTAATGCGGTCTGTGACTCCTCTGTCTGAGAGACTGGCCTGGTAGAAAAAGAGGCAGAGAGAGAGTGAGCCAGAGGAGGAGATTGAAATGAAGACAGTCAGCAAGAGAAAGGAAAGAGAAATCATGTTCGTCTATATTCTCTGAAAGAAGAAGATAGATGAACACAGAAGTTGAAATAATTAGAGAATAAATGAATAAATAAACGAATTGAAGAGAGCAGAAAAGCAAAGCTGATACTAAACCCAAGGAGAGAGTCAGAAAGGAGATAGAATGGGTGAGACGGGGGAGGAGTTTCTCTGTCATTATCTTGAGTGTAATTACGAGGATTTCATTTATTTAGTTTTTTTTTTTATTTTAGTTAGTTTTGTTTCAAAAGTATAAACTTCCTGCAACTTATCACATTTGATCAATTATCTTCTTTCTGCATAGACATTTTTAATAAAGCAAATTTCTAAAAAGCCAGCCTTGGACTATAACCTTTTTAATCAATCTTTCAGATGGTTCACTCCAGATATCTAGATAAAGATGGTACATTTCAAAACCGTTTAATACAGATGTCTTTTAAAATGCTTTTAACATTTAAAGAGAAACAATTACCGTGAGCAAACATTTCAATGTACATATGGGCAACTTTACGACATACTAACAACAAGCATAAAGGGGGAAACTAACCCCTAAATTCCACCAGACACGTGGCGTTGCCGTACAACAGTCGGCAACAATTGGCAACAAGGCTGACTCTGCTACTTCATCTTGTATGTGTAATGTAGAGCACTTAGACTAGATTTTTATCTCTGATAATACATATTACTTACTTACTCCTCATCCAAGTATATGTTGGTAAACACCTCAAAATATCAGCATATAAATGTCTGAAGATACTTTTTAAAGATCAACAGTGAGTGTACTGACCAAGGGGGTAAGCGAGCATCCGGAAAGCGTACCGCCAATAGGGAGACTATTAGGCTTACAAGCAATCACCTGCTGTTAGCATTCCATTGACTCCCATTCATTTTGGCGTCACTTTGACAGCGAATACCTTTACATCTGAAGTGTTTAAAGACTCTATTTGTCCGTTGTTTATTTCTAAAGAAACACGACGATGTATAAAAGGCTCCATTACCTTGTATCTCACGTTACCGCCCCGTAGCAGCAGTTTTTGTAAAAATAGGCTAACGATTGTGTCATAACCACACGACTTACTGTCTCATAGTAGAGGAATTACCGTATAGTACAGGAGAAGCTCTCAGGCAGTTTTGACTCACATTAGCTGTTTAAGTTTAATTACTAATGTTAACTAGCATTTTAGTGATCAATAATGAGCCTGTGTCCATGTTATCTCCTTACATATACCTACACTCTCCGTCTCTGCAAGATTGGGAATGATTGAGATTTCTCTTGGCACAGCTACCAGAAGACTTCCAACTTTCAGACAGGTTGCTCAAGTCACATCAAGTCGTCAACCTCAGTTTGAGGCTGCTCAGTAACGCTCAGCCATCACCGGAAAAGTGCTTCTAATTCGTCGCTGTGTCCATTCTTTTACTGTCTATAGTACTGACGGGGCAAAAGAAAGGTTTAATACATTTTTTTTTTTTTTAAAAACACACAAACAAACAGCCAAACGGTGTTTATGTGGTCATAAATGTCTGGCTCAGTGGGTCATCTCTTAACCTTTAGTTTGAGAGAATGGGGCGATAGAGGGGACACCGCACACACACACACACACACACACACACACACACACACACACACACATAAACACAGACAGATGTGTGCACACCCATCTGGCAACACTGGACTTTCACACAGGTGCACAGTAAAAAAGCCACGCTTTGATACACACATGCACAATATGACATGCATGTACAGTACACACATACCGTGAATTGCCTAAATAGACTTTGTTTGTTTGTGTGTGTGTGTGTGTGTGTGCCATATCTGCTATTATTGGCAGCCGCCACATATGGCGGAGACGTTGCTACTTATACCCTTAAGAACTGAGTATTGTGCTTATTAAGTGATATTGTGAAGACCTGCTGCATGCCACTGGTCCATGAGTTTGCGTATGTATTGCTGTACTGCATTCGTAATATTTGTGTCCCTGTATCATTTTCACATAAATAAATGGTTAAAATGTGTGTGTGTGTGTGTGTGTGTGTGTGTGTGTGTGTGTGTGTGCGTGCCTGGATTCTCACAAAGTAAAACACCATCATTTATATTCATACCCTCCGCCTGAGGAGAAAGAGAGCAGCACACTTTGTATTCGACACTAATGCACATAAGACACGGAGCCATTATATAAATAATGATTTATCCTTCAGGCTTTTGATTTCCCTCCTGCTCTTCTATAGTTTTCCTAGGAGTCTCATATCACAATGTCATTTAAAGTTTACATTTCCTTTCAATTTGTACATTTGCTATTATATTCCAGGTTTACTTCTTAAAACATTTGTTTCCAATACAATGGCAATGGACCAAGTTTTCACAGTTTAACTTGCTGCCACACATACACAATATGATAATAGGAAGTTGGAAGAAGCAGTTATTTCTTTACCTGAGAGATGCATTTAGTTAGATTTACTGCTGAACAGAATAAATACACTTCATTCATAATACAACTAAAGCCCAGCAGATGCACCACCAAAACCAATCGAGTGGGACACATTGTAAACTGCAGTGTAGTGGCCCGGAGGAGGCTGTGAAACTCTTCAGTTATTGTCTCATTTGTTTACAGTACTTCTACTTTAGAATTAATGGGGAAGTGCAGTAGCGTAAGCATTCAGATCCTTTACTTAAAAGTTACAGTTAAGCAAGTCAAAGTTTATAGTTTTTATCCGGTGTCATGTTTCTTAATTGTGATTAATGCTTTTGTGACCCAGTAGAGAAAATATGTGTATATATAATAGCACTTTGCGGGTGTGACTGTGCTTCACTGCAATGTGATCTCATGGGAATGACATTTCATGTGCTATGTCGACACATTTAAAGCTTTTTGCGTGTAATTTAATAATGTTTAGTCCCCCTAAGCTTCCACGCAAATAGCAAAAAAATATATTGTGAAATTGGCATCTCATTCATACGCCATTTAGTGATACCGGCTGTTGACATCTCGACTCTTCTGTTCTTGTATGTTGTGTTGCATCCTTACCAACTTACCCATACATACGCATGCTCAATTAAATCTCTGTTGTTTCAGTTACCTCTGTTTTTGTTTGCTTGTTTTTAAAAATCACTCACTTACACTTTGACTCACAAATTCTTACTTAAATATGCAAATATCATTTGCAAAATGTGCGTACAGTATCAAAATAACAAGGGCTTATTAGCCAGAACGAACTTTTCAGTGTGTTCTATATTAAACATTTATGAAAATATTCTTATTACATTCTTAACTTGTACTCTTAAGAGTTGAGCTGAGCTGTTACCCTGCATCATGGTATTTACAAGATTAAAATGTTTTGTATGTAAAATCTTACTCTGCAAAGTAACTAGTAAGTATGTCATATAAATGTAGTGGAGTCACATTTGCAGAATGTCCCACTGAAATGTAGTGGAGTAATATTAAAGTAGCATATAATGAAAGTATTCAAGTACCTCAAAACAAAAATGGTGCTGGGAGAATCAAAACGCTTGAACTTAACGTCTCCGTCAAACCAGTCCAGTGACACACGCAGTCTAGTGGCCCGTGTACGCCGTCAACCACTAGGTAGTTCTCTGAATCTTTTAGTTTCAATTGTGCTCAGCATTTTAGATGTGTCAGTGTTTAATTTTTTGCAGGCATATGTGACGCGTGTGAAAGCTGCTCCACCTTCTCATGCTGAGTGAGATACAGGAGAAGGTCGCTCTCTGCAGAGCGGGGACATATTTACTGATGTGATCTGTGTGGCAGGTCTATGATGAAGAGATCAGCCAGAGAGAGCTGTGATCCTCCTGAGCAGGTGACCTTTTCCCCCTGACATACAGAGAGAAACAGGAACAGACAGAAAGACATGAGAACGGTAAAGCTCTAAAGTGACCCTGCTATTTGTACACTGCAGTATATTGACCTGCTGGGATGCGATCACTCACCTAAACACTATTGGAACGTTTGCTGAATAGCAGTGTCACTCTTCCACTGTCAGATCCCCGTTTTTCCTGCAGAGTTGAAGTTTTATCCAGAGTGTCTATGTACACTCTTTGTCCATATTGCCAGCCTTCTTCTTGAGCTTTATTTTTAAAGGAAAGTAAATGTTCTTTGTTCTTCAGCTTGGCATGTTACATTCAAACTATCAACTGCTACAAGTAAACCAGGCTAAGAGTCTACACAACCATGCTAGCAGCTCTGTGAGTCTATGCTTAAGCACACAGTGAAATGCTAACGCTAGCATGGCAACATGCTCACAATGACAATGGTAATATGCTGATGTGTAGCAAGTGTGATGTTTATCATCTAACAATGTTTCCCCTATAATTGTACAGACCTGCCAGGCCAATAGGAACCCCCTTCAGGCCAGAAAAATATTTGGTTTAATGCCAAAAATTACAGCAAATATCCATTGTGGTTACCCTATATTCATTCTGTGGCGCAAACCACCATGAACTGCAGCGACGCACTGCAGTGAGTCCATGAACGAGGCAACTGTCTGTGGTTAGTTCACGTCTTTAACAGCAGGACAGTCAAGTATAAACTGCTAAATTCAGTTGAATCGCTGTGAGTAGCTTAGCGGTTACCAACAGGCTCGGTAGTGAACTGCATGCTAACATGCTGGCAGATTCAGTATTTTTGGCTGAGCTAGATCAGATAATATTTAGTTCAAACAGATCGGTGATGCTGTTTTGCCCTCAGTGTTCTCCATGAAGTTAGCTAGAAGGGATATAATGTTAATGTAGCGTTTTATGTGAAGTGAGCACTTTGCACTCTGTTTCAAATATTGCCTTTTGAAATGCTACATAGCTTGGCAGGAAATAATGGGAGTAACAGACTAAACAGCTTTAAAAAAGCTTTGATTATTTTCTTTTTAAGTGCTGTGCGGTGGGTCCAATTCATGCCGATGTGAAGAGTGGTTCATGTGGATTTAGAAAATGAACAGATTAATATTTTAAAGAGCCCATATTATGCTCATTTTCAGGTTCATAATTGTATTTTAAGATTGTACCAGAATAGGTTTACATGGTTTAATTTTCAAAAAACACCATATTTTTGTTGTACTGCACAGCTCTCTCTCACTGCTGCAGATCCTCTTTTCAGCTGGTCTCTGTTTTAGCTACAGAGTGAGACCTCTTTTCTTCTTCTTCTTCTTCTGTACTATCTTTGATTGCACTGGCACATGCGCAGTAGCTCAGATGTAGATCATGTCAGCTAGCTAGCTCCATAGACAGTAAAAGAAAGGCTGTTTCTCCAACTTCGGTCAGTTACAAGGCAGGATTAGCTGGGAGACTTCTAAATGTGGGCGCACATGGAAGTAGTTCTTTTGTAGATTATGGTGAACTTGTGTGTGCTGTAACAGTGCTTTGCTATTGAGAACGAGGTAGCATGCTAGTGTTACGAGTGCTACGAGCTAACGGTTGCGGTTAGCCAGCTCGTTTCGGCTTGTGACGTCACAAGCCGTGCTGATTTTGAACAGCTCACCCGGAGACTGAAGACAGGACACATTCAGAAACCGTATCTCACTCAGAACAGCATGGATGGTTTTTATCAAAGTTTGTATGCGTGTGGAAGCACCAGAGACACAAAAGAACACCCCAAATCCCAGAAAAAGTGTTTTTTTCATCATATGGGCACTTTAAGAACCTTTAAAGTCTTAAACTGAGAGAGGAATTGGGAGTCATGGTTAAAAGCACCATTGCCACAGAGGAACCAAATGAATACTCGAAAACAAAAAGCTATTGTTTTACTTAAGTTAATAGGCAACTATTCTGTTTAATGTCCTACATCAGAGAAAACAGAATAATTTAAATTCAGACGTTAAGTAATGTTACAAACTCTAAGCAGCATTTTGAAAAGCTTTATGTTCAACCCCTAAATGACTTTGGGTTTGTAGCATAATATGTAATGAAAAAGAGTCAATTATTTCAAGCAGATATGTAGAAAATGTTCTATTTACTCTAAATTAATCATCTATACTGTCTGCTTTCTTGTTTAATTGGCTGCATGATGACATGACATCAAGATGGGCATTCTTACTTCTGTCAACTGGGGAAAAAGCAACGCTTCAACTGAACTGTGTCAGGGAATAGGAACAACTTCAATGTGTTTCTCCTCTAATGATCCAAAGAGAACTGATTGGTGCATCTGAACAGGGAGCGGTGGATTTTTGCAAATCCCACTACAGGCTGTAGGTGGTGCCAGAGGAGCTGGATTTTGTTTTAAATGACCTGCTTCATGTAGTTCTACTGGAACATACGGTCAGTTTCAGCAAATATGACAAAGTTAGTTTTATAAGTCCTACCTACTGCACCTTTAAGAATGTTTCAGTGTTGTACGGACATTTATTTCTATGCAAAGTCTGGAAAATGTCCTAATTTAAAATGAACACAATAACACAAATGTGTCACAGATAAGAAAATATCATATTTTTGTCGGGAGTTGATAAATTATACAATGAAAGTTATTTAATTTCCAGTGGAAAAATATTTTCACACCACAACTTTGCAAGATCTCAACTCTCAGGGACAAGTATTTGACCTTAAAAGGTAAAGAAAGTTATCCACTGGCTGTGTATATATGCAAAAGCTGATATTTGAAAAAAAAAATGCCAAACTCTGTCAGTGGTGAATAAGTACCTAATCAACATGCAACTCATATTTCTACTGCTTTCCTATTCAAAACATACCCTTTCCACAGTCTTTCCACCTCAGTGCATTTGGACTGAAACTTCACTTGTTGAGCCTGCAGCTTGGCATTAAAGATTATAGCAGAGGTGCAGCTAATTATTGTATTTTAAACTCACTATTTTTGAAAGACCCATTGTCTAAAGATGAACGCACCCGAGCGTATTGACAGGCTGACCTTCAGTTCTGCAGTTAATGAGAGTGAAAAGCAAGTAAACAGCTTTCTGCTTTTCTCTCCTCTCAGAGGGGCTCTTTTCCATTTGAGAAGAAGGAGGAGGAGGAAGGACAGTAATGCTGCTAACATCTCTGCACCACTCTTATCATTGCTAAGGACACAGGGAGAGGAAGAGCGAAACATTTGGGAAAAGAGAGACAGAGACAGGTAGCCTGGGTGACACCAGACCCTTCTCAGTTGTAACTGAGAGTGGGTCTGGGCAAGGTTCATTCACAGCCCATTTCCAAAGGATTGTTGGCATTAAACCAGGGCGTAAAGCCCACCTCAACGGTTGTGATTGGTGCCTGTGAAATGGGCTTGAATGGGCTCTTGGCCAAACGAACTTGCAGAGCAAATCTCAAATGTGCCGGTTCGTCAGTGGTTTCCCAGGCTAAGAGACAGGCCAAGACTCGGAGGAAAAAAATAGGCAAAAGACTGGCATGTCTCTCCCCACCCACTGCCACATCGTCTTCCTGTCTTGCCTCCATTCCTCCTCCCACTTAGCCGAGATTTAAAAAGATGAGGTCTTTCAAAGTGCAGGAATTATATTAAGCTTTCCACTGGGGTTATGTTGAGCTGCTGCAGCTTTTCTCAGAGCAAATGCAGCGAGGTGAGCCAGCAGGACAGAGCTCGCCTGGGGAGATTAAAATCTGTGACTAAGGGCCCCTGTCATATTTGTTTACCGGTTAGCACTGTGGCAAGTGGCCTTGGACGCCAGTGAGGGTCTTTTTCGCTTGTGTTTTCTTCCCAAAATACTTATGTACATGTCCGTCGGCTGGCAGAAAATAGTTTAGTCAATGAAAGCTAAATTTTAAATTTTACTGTAGTTATGTGATGTAATCATGACACTCCACACAGCCATCACATTTTTCTGCAATGCCATGTATCAAAAGGAGCCACTGTGACTTAGAAGAAGAAAAAAGAACCACAGTTTCTCATTTCAATCAGGAGAGACTTACAGATATGCAAAGATTTATTTGTAAGCTGCATATGCAAAAATATGAAATGTATGTCTTTGGAGATTAGACTCCATCGTATCAAATATGTTTTAAAGGGGTAGAGAAACCCAGACATCTCCCCCGATGGAGTCTAGACACAGGTGGTGGTGGAGAGGAAGGAGCACCAAGACCGATGAAAGCGGCAATGGGAGCAGTCAGCTGGACGAGACCCAGGGTAGACCCAGGAGAGAACAGATTTAAAGCAGGGATGTCATGCTGTGATTGGCTTGTGAAAGAAATGGCAGAATCTGAATGGTTTAACTGAAAAGTGAATGCCTAGAACAGCTGACCAGATCATAGATCATTAGCTGATCTAATTAAGACTATCAGATCCACACAACTCTCTCTGTATTTCTCAGTATGGCTATGTTTATAAACTGGTGAAGTCCGGCAACTTTCGCTCGCGGAAGCTCGAGTGAAGATAATGACCTCTTCTGAAGAGTCCATCGTGTATTTTTAGTCGTCCATGTCCTCCTTGGCAACTAGCAACTGCGTGGAGGAGGTGTGTGTGTGTGTGTGTGTGGGGGGCGGTGAAGCGATAGCACGGAAGGCTTGCGTCGTGTGGATGCAACGACAGTGTTGTTGTCATTACTTGGAATTCCTCATGGGGGAGACAGAAACTACTCACTATAGCTTTGAAGAAGCAACCAATCTATCCTGAACAAAAATAAAATACAATCACTAACCTCCCTAACTTACGTAAAAAGGAGAAAACAAGGTTAACGAAATAGCAGCCTACCCCCACTACCTCCAGCAGAACATCAGTATGGCAAGTGCTACAATCAATCAGTGTGCGTGCTATTGTGGCCGGCTAGAAGACGAGGAAGATGCACTTTTTCATTGCTGCCGAGCCAATGCCATCTTGGCTCTTCATATAGGGAGCCTTCATCAATAACCTGCCGGAGCTGCCAACCAATGGTCTCCTCATCCTGGCACACACCTATTTTTCATACACACAGACACCTTGCACATGTGCACATTCATGGAAAAAGACACATGGGCAACCAAATACCATGACCGTGGTCGTAACACTATTATTCCGAATATGACTATATTTCAAATTTGATTCAGATCATGTAAACAGCATATTCCAATTAAGGATTTTCCGATTAAGAGGTGGGATATGCCGGTATTATTCTGGTTTAACAGCCATTCTTTGGACAGCCTACAGCGCATCTGTGTGTTTCTATAGTTTTTGTACACAAACCAACCAGCCAACTGTTCAAGTGAGTCTGGCTGCGATAGAGATGCATGCTCCAAAGAAAAGAAACACAGCTCCTTTTAAACATTATGAAAGATGTGCATATCAACATGTTTTTGGATATTAATATAGACATTGCAATGCCGACCTTTTCATGAAGCTGGTTAAAGGAATGAAAGAGGGACGCTGTGTTCGCACGGTCCAACAAGTCGGCCACCGCTGGAAAACTTTGAAAAAAATCCTGTTTTGCACGGCTGCATGTAAACAGGAATATTAGTGGAATATTCACTTCATTAACCATGTAAACAGCTTAGTTGGAACATTGTCTTTTTCGGAATAAGGGCAAAAACCAGAATATTGTGTGCATGTAAACATAGTCGTGTATATATCACATCAGAATCTAGGTTCATATGTTTGCCCTGTGACAGACCCTTTCTCTGCCTTTTGCCCAGCGGATGCTGGCATATGCTCTAGCACCTTGAGCAGCAATATGTGCACCGAGAAAGTAACCTATGCATGAATGTGGTTGTTTCTGAATGTTAATACTGCAGTTTTTTCAACCAGCTTAGAGGTGATTGACAGCAGCAATCACACTTACACAGCCTAAATGCTGTTTGCTGAAATTAAACCGAGATGGTATATAATACTGCATGTCCTGTTTCGCTGCCAGTGCCTCTAGGGAATGAAAAAAAAGAGATTTTTTACTGGTGCTACTTAGATGATAAAGCGTGCAATCTAGGCAGGAAGTACTGATGTTCTCACCTCACATTAGATTAAATTGTCCATCTAATTGGGGCAACATGGCTTCTCTTTAGAGGAAGATGAATCAGCACTTCAGGATACAAGCATATGTGATGACGCATCAAGGGAAAAGGGAAGATGGAGATGTAAAGACGCAAGAGGAAGAGGGAGAGAGCTGCGCGCTGCTGAAAAAATTGGAAAGCATGCTGACCGTAAAATCACTTTCTTCTTGGGGGATAATCAACTGCTACACCTCTACACAGTCAGCCTTTCCTGCATCATTACATATTGGCAGTCATAATATTCATTAGCCTCTTTAATTCAGCTCCAGTTGTTACTGTGAGCCTGTCAATGCAGCTAATCAATGCACGCATAATTACATCAACATAGATACAGCACTGAAACCGGAGAGTAAACGCTGCCTCCAGCTGATGGCGGATCACAGCTCTACTCATGCTCAGGATTTATATTCAGTCGCAGCATTTTTTACGCAAAGGATTGTGTTTTGTTAGAGGGTCGATATACGCATTGAACGAGAGGTGATGGGGTTAATTGCTCAAAGAGAAGGCCAAACCAATTATTGAACAACACAGTCTGTGGAAAGGGGGGTGGGTGGGGGGGTCATGAGGTCATGATACTGAAGAGGAAGATTTGTGAGCCAGTGGATCACAGTCTTGTATAAAGTACTTGAAAGCAATACTGGAGTAAAAGTAAAAGTATCTTAACATAAAATGACTTAAAGTCACCCTTCAGAGCATTCCTTTAGAAAAAGTCTTAAAGTATGTGATATGTACTGTACTTAAGTATCAAAAGTAATTGTATGATATTAAATGTACTTAACTATTAGAAGTAAAAGTAAAAAAAAAAAAATTAATAATAATATCGTGGCTTCCTTATAGTGAAGCATACTATTCGGGGTTTCCGCAACCTCTTAAACATCAAATTCAAAGTCTGACATCAACATCATCAACAAAGTATATAAAGAGAAAATCAATCTTTCACTCCAACGTACGGAAACATTTCTCGCAAGTAACGAGTAACGAAGATGCTTAGGGGAAATGTATCGGTGTAAAAGTATACATTTTATTGAGGATATGTAGTGGAGTAAAAGTAAAAGTTTCCAGAAATAGAAATAATAAAGTCAAGATACAGTACATGGAAATTCTACTTAAGTACTTTGTTACATTACAACACTTGACCCCAGCAAGGTCCACTCATCCTGGACAAATGTTTAATGAGTGTTAATTGGTTAGTTTCAGCCTTTTTATAAGAGAATACCATTTGCAGTCCAAACATTTTGTAGTTTACCAGAGTTTCTACTCCTTTTTCCACGTGTAGAAATGATAGTTTTTCTATTATTGATATTTGTGTAACTTTGTTGGCCATGGTTGTGACCAGGAGGGACACAGCTACGGCGATGACAGACCAAAATGACTCGAAAAGATCGGGTGTTGGATTAAAACACTCCACGCAGTTGCTAGTTGCCAAGGAGGACACGGAAGATTAAAAAAACATCACAGACTCTTCAGAAGAGGTCATTATCTTCACTCGAGTTTCTGTCACTGGAGGACACAATCTTCTGAACATAGTCATACTGAGAACTACAGAGAGAGATGTGTGGAGCTGGAGATGTCTTAATTAGCTTTGTAGAAACTCATTTGGGAATGGCTTGAATGTAACGGACGTTTATTAATATTAAAAAATGACGCACTAAAACAAAGCATTTTGTATTTCTGAGTGATTCTGGGTCATCTGCAGCACCAAAAGCTGCTCTTTAAGGTTTTCCTCAGATATTTTACTCATCATGTTTTATTTGTGGAAGTACCCTATTTGGTTCATATATAAGACAATCCTGACTATAGGGCAACACCGCCAACTGTTTTTGAAAAATTTTATTGAAGACTAGCCCCGTTGGAGTTGAGTTCCCTCAGCCTTAAAGCCTTTTCCTCTCATATAAATGAAACTGACTCTTAAATTCAAGCATAAATGGCACCGTTCTTCTTCAAAAAAAAACCTGTATTTGAAAGTTTTTAAAAACTCAAAACAATGAGCAATAGGTATTTAAGGTAGGTAGGTATTTAAATACCAAATAATAATATGAAGCCTCCACTTTCAGGGATTTTTTCAGGGAAAAGTGTTAGCAGAGGTAAAGAACCACCCCCCTCCCACCACACACTTCAGATATGTTCTCAAATGGCAGTTGTGCATGTGTACCTGCAGGATTGTTACTGATTGTGCCATTTGTGTTTGATTCAACATCGAGACGTGCTGCTTTGAAAAAATGACTGTAAAGTCAACCTACTGTACAATGGGACTGATTGTTGCGTTGAGTCTGAGCCTGGTGCGTTTAATCTCATGTTCCCTTCTGGTTGCTAGATGATAACATGCCAATTGCTGTTTGTTAGGATAATTATTTATCAAAGAATGGACAATATCACTGGAGTTCTCTCAAAGTTCGTTTTTTACTTGCAAGTAGAGTCAGTTTTACAGCACTTCAGCGCAATTACAGAAATGACTGAAGATTGCTCACAACAGTGTTTTTTTTTAAAGGAGTCAAGTTAGTTATTCGGTTCGTGCAATCGGTAGCTTTCTTCTTATCTGTGGTCAGGCCCGGCATCTCCTCCACATTATGCGTTTGGCCCTCAGGGATACATCTTGTGCTCTTTGCAAGGTCACTCAGCTTTCATGATTAACACATGAAAGACAGAAATACTAAAACAGTAGTTTGGATGCAAATGGTTTAACAAAGAAACTGAAGCAAAACCGTTCTAAGCAGAATTTTTTTTCTTTCCTGGAGGTTCATATTTTATTTTATAATAACTTTTGTGATGTTAATGGAGAGCAGGAGATGGTCCTTGACATGAGTTGATTTGCATCCGCTGTAGTGGAATTATTAATTAGTGTAGTGGTTTCTTTTGTATGTCCTTTGTAAGTTCCTTTTTCCTATGGCTTTATAGAGGGAGCATCACAGTAGCTGCATCTCATGTCACTTATTTGATAGCTCCTTGACTCCTCTGTCCTTGGCTGAACCGGAAGTTTTTCCGTCCCTCCTTGGTGAAGGCTGTCTCAAAACTCTTATTTCTGCCCCAAAGAGTAAGCATTGGGGGGGTCATTGAGGAACTATGAGCGAGGATACACGAGAGCAGCCTTCCCGGAAGCTGTGCAGCTGAATGAGATGCTAACTCTGCCCAAACGGCTGACGAATTCACGTGACGCTTCAGAGGAAAGGACGTCTCATCCCTCTAAAACACATTTGATCATTGCCTCTCTCCTGTGATGATTTCCTTGGTGGGAGGGACTAAAACGCGAGGAAGGAAGGCAAGTGGAGGAGTCAAGGAGCGACATGAGAAGCCCCTACAGTATGAATCCTCTTGATCCTGTGCCTTAAAGTCCACAAACCGGCCATTAATTATGCACTATTTACAGTTATATTAACATGTTTATGTTAATACTTATTTGGCTTGATTTCAGTATGTTTGATGGTGACGCTATTTTACAAATTCTTTTCTGCATTTCCCAAGTCCACATTTTGTCTGTTGCAGAGAGATATACTGTAGTCACCACACTACCCATATACAATGGATTAGTGCATGTGCAATTGAATTTCTAACATCGGTCGTCATTGTCCCGAACTTAATCGATTTGTCACCACATGTGATTGAGTTGCAAGTTACATGTGGACCGAAAAGTTATTAAACAGGGCCTGAGGGTGTAACATGCAGTCTGACTGTTGATATTTAATTGTCAAAGGTGCACGATGGTGCATGTGATGGAGAAGCAAGGTGGAACTGAAGGTGTACATCATCAGTGGATGTTTCAATCAAATGAAGCCCACTGTGCACACCAGCTGTTACTCGGAGCACACTGAAGTCAGCTTCAGCTATGTGCGCAATAAAGGAACTGCTGACCAAAATTGTAAGTAAAGCAACATTCTGTTTACTATTTGTCTTACGATATTAAGTGTTGCTTTCAAGAATGTGGTTTGGATGTTTGAGAATTTAGACAAATTGACATATTGGCAGAAGACATTATTTCAATCAGGAGAGACTTCATTTAAGAGTGAAATAAGTTTAATGAACATGATGCATAATAGGTTGATATCTAAAAGTCTTTGGCGGTTTAGTATATATGGACGACGTTTCATTTCCAGGATTGTTCAGGTGCCACCGGAAATTCAGCCGGATGTCCATCATTTCGCCGGATGTCCGTCAGCTTCTCTTTCTTTGTGTTGTAATTCTAAACTCCAGTGGATTTCTGAGGACTATGGTTAACTGCTCCTCAGATCTCTGCAGGGTAAATCCAGACAGCTAGCTAGACTATCTGTCCAAGTTTTCTGTTGCATGACTAAAACAACTTTTGAACATACACGTTCCACCAAAACAAGTTCCTTCCCGAGTCTATTTTGCAGCAGCACCGTTACTCCATTCAGCATTTAGGGCCGCTCAAGACGATTGCGATTGGTTTAAAGAAATGACAATAAACCAAAGCACATTTTTCTCCCATCCCAGAATGCGGTGTGGACTAGCCAGACCTTCCTCTGCAGCGCTGTGGAGGAAGGTCTGGCAATGCGAGACTAATGGCCATTAGACTGAATTGCAATGATAAATCATAAGGGGTATAGAGGCCATGAATGTACAGGAATATCCCCCAAATGAAGTTTAGACACTGGTGGTTGTAATGAAGGGATAAAGGAAGTCTGAAGATTTAGATGGATATTAATGTGGCTTCTGATGACGGAGGAACCCTGGCTCCTGGGAATGATTGGAACTGGAGGTGAACGGGGTAGAGGAGGGTCGCATCAATTTTGCCTGAAATGACAGCTGACAGCAGCACAGAGGAGAACAGATTTAATGTTTGATTGCATCAAGCGAGATTGTGGCAAACTCTGGTTGTTTTAACTGAAAGAGTGAACGGCCACATCCAGCTGATGAAAACGCAGTTAGGTGCAATGCATGCAATTAGTTTGGGGGAGTGGGAGAGAAATGTGAAGCATAGAAGTCTTCCTGAATTAACTTATGCTGAGCTTCATTTGAATGAAGATGGATTTTATATTTTAAAAAATGTAGTTTTAAAACGTGTCTTAGACTTGTGTGTCCATGTTGAGGTCACAAATGGGTTTAGGTTCATGGCTTTCTTTATCTATCACAAGCAAAGCTGCATACTCAGTTTAATTTTTAATAATAGTCCAACAGGTCCTCTACGGGTTACGATAATGGGATCTGATTTAATACAAGCTGCCACCGAATAATGTTTCTGTATCCTGGGAGTAATGTCTTAATTATTTACACCCACGCAAATCCCAGAGCTAAAACGCCAGAGAAGGAATGTGAAGGCAATGTGAAATATAAAGACGAAGTGAGAGAAGAAAGAAGAAAGGAAAAGGAAGGGAGAGGTCATCAGAAGGCTACGTGGCTGCAGAGGCATAATTCAAAATGTTCCACCATTCAATCACAAAGGCAGCGCTGTTTAATCTGTCTGCAGTGCATTTCTGCGTATAGTGGAAGCATTAACATTAAATGGTTTCTGCTAATTGAAAGTTCAAGAAAATGGCTGTCCAGCTACATGTCAGGGGTGAAGACACAGAACGGCAACAGATGACCATGAACTTTCAGCGGAAAATACTGTATCTTCCTCAGGCTTCTAATTAAAATGACACCGACATGATTAAGTTATTTTGGTATTGAAGGAACGACTTGCTATACTGGACACTAAAGATATTATTTTAAAGCGACAATAAAAACAAATCGTTAAAAAACAGATTCAAAATAAAAGTTCAAATGAAACTTTATCTTTTCCTTTCACACATCCACTCTGGATTTCTATACAAAAAGGAGATAAGCAGGGGACAGAAATCATCGGAAATGTGATTATTTCATCTACAGATACTTGAGTAAGAAGTGAATTAATAAGGTTTCGCTAAAGATTTGCTGTCAATTAGTCATTAGCTGATCACACATTTAACATGCATAATTATCTGCATGTGCAGCATCTGGTTCATCAGCACAAATGTAATCACTGTGCTCGGGGGACAGTTAAAGTCTTCACTTCTTCTACATGAATTATTAATTGCAATAATGACACAGATGCACACAAACATATAATAAACATACACAGAGATACATGTATACCATCTCTCCCAGACGCACACACTACATCCCTTGATATGATGGCTCATGTATGTAGCTATCCATCTGTGAGCTATCCAACTGAGACTCTAAGCAGCTGGTGGTGATGATGATGTTTGCTTGAAGACTTCCGTAACTGGATTCTCTAAATGGCTATTCAGCAGAGGACTGTGAAGGTATACACCAACACTGTGGTTGCGTCCAAAATCGCATACTATGCACTACATAGACAATATGTGTACTATCGTTCAACATACTTTTGTGTAAATAAACAGTATTGTGTATTTTTTCGGACGCACTAATGCCGACCTTACATCAAACGACTCTTCAAGCAATTCCACTGTCTCAGACTAATTTCCAATATCGGAATAAAATCATGAGTCTTGCTAGAGTTGGGGTGCTCCCGTCGTCTCTATTGTTTGGTTTAAGGTTGTCATAAAACTCAGTCTCAGTCAGTCTTTTTCCCGCCTTGACTTTCCGAAAAAATCAAACGTGTTTGATATTATCGTAAGTTTTAAGTCTTGGTAGAGAAGTTAAATCATGTGAACAAATTGTCAACAACCAATGGGTGCTCTCCCTCCAGCACCAAACAGGAAGCAGCAAACAGCTAGAGCCGGTGTTGTTTATGGTTGTGATGGCGCCACGCTCAGTTAAACGCTAAAGAGGTGAAGATGCTGATTTTCAACCTTTCTAAAGCGCGTCATCCAACAGGATATTTACCAGCGGATAAACACAGACCTCCGGGTACTGGAGACATTCATCTGCATTTACGGCGGAACAGAAAATTGTCAAACTCTCCCTTAAGTACTAACTAATGCTAGCGGTAGCTAGCTAGCTTGGTTACATTTTTCAAAACAAATCTAGTTGTAGTCGTGCAATGTGTGACCCAGTCTTTAATATTAGATGTGAGATGATTGTCTTTAGATGTGAGATGGTGTCAGACTTTAGTCTTTAAAAAGTCTGTTCAAAGTCTTCTAGTGTCTGCTAGGCATTAGTCAGTAGACAGTGCAGACGCTTTGCTGCTTGCTCCTGCCTCTCCTGCCTCTGCTTGCATATTTCTGCTGATAATCTTGCTTTTCCTCAGAGAGAAACTATGAGCAGCGGCTCTTGGATACTTATACATCACTGGACTATGCATGTTTTGTAGACATAGTAGGCTATTGCCATATTTCAACATTTTTCTGCGTGAGCGTGGCCTACCAATAGCTCAAGCCTGTCCTAAAGTGACTGTAGCTAAAGGGTAATTAGCAGCAAGATGCCTCCCTTGTCCATGGAGGACTACTACAAACTCCTTCAGAAGATTGCAGTTCTGGAAACCAAAATGTACCGGTTAGAAGTAAATGTGGAAGTGAACGGATCATGTGGAAATGACACCACTTTACCATTGACCCAAAACAATGGACAAAAGCATGCCAAAACACAGCTAACTAGCACCAGCAAGACTACAAACAAACAGCAGGGCTGTGAAATGGGTAATAAATCAACAAGTGGTAGTCCTCCCTGGAGACTCGCAAAGCCTAAGAGTAAATCATTTTCCTGGGAAATGGGAGGACGACTAACGGGCAGGGCACCGCGCCCTGAGATTTGTGATACGACCGGCTGGCCTGCATTATCATCCAGGCAGAGCGCCTCTTCAACCCCTGTACTCAGTAGGACACAGCCGTGGACAGCTGCAAAAGGGAGAATTAGCAACAAAATGCCTGCCCAACAACTGAGTGTGCAACTGGATAACAGATTTGCTCCTCTGCTGCAGGACCCTGGACATGACCTGGATTGCGTCTCATCGTCACACAGCAGGGTAAGGACTGAGAGCAATTCAAAAAGTAAAAAGCTACAGGGAAAGCTAAAGACTGGGCACCAAACTCTGATTGTGGGTGACTCTGCTGTAAAAGACATAAAAAGCAATAAAAACACCAAAATACTCTGTTTTCCCAAAGACATGGTGTCTGACTTGGCTGGATATCGTGGTAGCACACCCAACTGTGAAGAACATTACTGCATATAGGGTCACATGATGTTGTAAAGCAAGAACCTGAAGTGCTGAAACGTGACTTTATGAATCTACTGAACACAGTCAGCTCCCTAAACGCGGAGGTGTTTATCAGTGGCCCTATACCGCCAGTCAGAAGAGGAGCTGAGAGATTCAGCAGGCTGTTGGCACTGAACAGATGGCTTTCAGCTGCATGTACCGTCCACTCTCTGCGGTTCATTGACAATTTTAACATTTTCTGGGACCGCAGACATCTTTTTAAAGCAGATGGACTTTTTCTTAACAAGCCAGGAGTAAAGCTGTTCACCTCTAGCCTACTTTACTTTCTGCATCACACATCTACTCCCTCGGCCAAGGACACGAGACAAGATAAACAAACAAAACAAGAGGAAGACACAACAAAGTGCGGCAGTGATCCACCACAGCCCCCACCTGAGCAAAGATTTGACCATGGAGGACCACAGAACGGAGACGAGAAATCTCAACCCTCCTTTTCACCCATCCAACACTCCTCAAACCCCCTTACCAACACTGACGCCTTTGAGGATCCATTGCTCTCCCCATCCGCCTTCTCCCCTGTTTCCCCCTGCCACATGTTGGGGTTCACTAACCGGATGGAGCAGCTGGTAGATGCTGGAATCAAGTTTGCCCCACTACCTTCTCCCATCATTCGCCCCCAGCATCCAAGTGACCCTGTGTTGACTGAACCGCTGAAAGTAAAACGCCAGGCACCTCTGCCACCTCAAGGACAGCAGCTAACTCCTTCTCACCAGACTGATAAGTATGCTTGTGTACAAAATGCAACAAGCTTTAACTGATATGTGCTGGGCCCAGGCTGCATGCCTAGTGGCACTCATGACTCTTTCCAGGACAAGCCTGGGCCCTGCGTATTCAATTCTTCGTCAATCTATGTTGTGATAGGTAATAGAAAAAGAATGGTGAATCCGCTAAATAAGAAAAAGAAGCACTTGACAGCCAACTTAGCGAATTTAGCATCCATTCCTCGTCAGCCACAGCCTGTCCCAAAAAACGAGACAGATAATTATTTTAACACACTAACACTAGCCTTACTAAACGTCAGGTCTCTGGCGGGTAAATCATTTTTAATCAATGATTTTATTATTAAGCACAATCTTGACCTCATGTTTTTAACTGAAACCTGGTTAGACTATAATAACAGTGATGCTGTTCTTATAGAGTCAGCTCCCCCTAACTTCAATTATATGAGTGACAATAGAGCGAATAAGAAAGGAGGTGGAGTCGCCATTTTGTTTAATGACTCATTCCAATGTACTCAAATATCTTATGGAAACTTTGCTTCTTTTGAATATATGGCTCTTCAGCTAAGGTCCCCGTCTCGACCTATATTTCTAATTATCTACAGGCCACCTAAATACTGTGCATCCTTTTTTGACGACTTTAGTGAACTGCTGTCTATAATCTGTATTAACTTTGACTGTGTAGTTATTGCTGGTGATTTCAACATTCATGTTGACAATCCCCAGGATAGAGGGACCAAAGAACTGTGTTGTATTTTTGAGATCTATGGACTGACTCAGCATGTGACGGAGCCCACACACAACAAGGGGCACACTCTGGACTTGATTATCTTGAAGGGTTTGAACATTTCCAAGGTTGTGGTGACTGATGCTGCTCTCTCTGATCATTCCTGTGTTTTCTTTAATGGCACTATCTCTGTGCACAAAAGTGTCCAAACAAAGTTAATAAGAAAACGGTATATCACTGACAACACCAGTGAAACATTCATTCAGCTTTTCTCCTCCACACCCGCCCTCTCAGGGGTCTCAGTCACTGAGCTTGTAGACAATTTCAATTGTAAAATTACAAATGTTATTGATGCCATTGCTCCCATTAAGGTAAAAACTGTCTCTGATAAGAAAAGATCTCCATGGAGAAATGCCATACTTGTAAGAACAGAAAAAAGAGAGTGTCGAAAAGCAGAACGCAGGTGGCGAAAACTAATCTCCAGGTCCACTACAACACCTATAAAGAGAGACTTTGTATTTATAATTTGGAACTGAGGAATGCAAGGCGGTCCTTTATTGCCAAAAACAATAATAACTCACGTGCTTTGTTTGCTACTGTTGATAGGTTAACAAACCCTCCAGTATCAGTAGCATCTGAACTTTTATCTCCCGAGGCCTGCAATGAGTTTGCCACCTTTTTCAAAGACAAAATTCTGAAAATTAAACAAACAATCAGTGCTTCCATATCGAGTACAGGGTATGTATTGTCACAGTGTCCAGGCAAAACATATGCCAATATGACCCAATTTCATATGATTAACCGTAAAAACCTGGAGGACATTATACAACATCTGAAAACCTCCTCCTGCTGCCTTGGTATTCTACCAACGGGCCTTTTCAAAAATGTTTCCAATTGTTTGGCTACTGATCTCCTACAGATTGTAAACACGTCTCTTTTCTCAGGTATCTTCCCACAGGCCCTGAAAACTGCAGTCATTAAGCCACTCTTAAAAAAGAACAATCTAGACACGTCACTAATGAGCAACTATAGGCCGATATCAAACCTTCCATTTTTAAGTAAAATCATTGAAAAAAACGGTTTCTCAACAACTCACCCTTTTCTTGTCACTAAACAACCGTTTTGATGCCTTCCCGTCGGGTTTTCGACCACACCACAGCACTGAGACAGCTCTTGTTAAAGTCTTTAATGACATCCGCTTAAACACAGATAGTGGCAAAATTTCAGTCTTGGTATTACTTGATCTCAGTGCTGCATTTGATACGGTCGACCATGACATATTACTAGACCGATTGGAAAACTGGGTTGGCATTTTTGGCTCAGTACTAAAGTGGTTTGAGTCTTATTTAAAGAATAGGGACTACTTTGTGTCTATAGGGAATTATACATCTGAGCATACAAATATGACGTGCGGAGTTCCCCAAGGCTCCGTTCTGGGCCCTCTCCTGTTTAACATCTACATGTTTCCACTGGCTCAAATTATGGAAAACAATAAAATAAGTTACCATAGTTATGTGGATGACACACAAATTTATATAACCTAATCGCCAGGGGACTATAGTCCAATACAACAACTGACTAAGTGCATTGAACAAATTAATGACTGGATGTGCCAGAACTTTCTTAAATTAAATGATGAAAAAACTGAGGTGGTTGTTTTTGGAGCAAAGGAGGAACGATTAAAAGTCAGCACTCAGCTTCAAACGATAATGTTAAAAACAACAGACAAAGCCAGAAATCTTGGTGTAGTCATGGACTCAGACCTGAATTTTAACAGCCACATTAAGACAATTACAAAGTCAGCCTATTACCACCTTAAAAATATATCAAGGGTTAAAGGACTTATGTCTCAGCAGGATCTGGAAAAACTTGTCCATGCTTTTATCTTCAGCAGACTTGAGGTGTCTTCACAGGTCTCCCTAAAAAATCAATCAGACAGCTGCAGCTGATTCAGAACGCTGCTGCTCGAGTCCTCACTAAGACCAAGAAAGTGGATCACATCACTCCAGTTCTGAAGTCTCTACACTGGCTTCCAGTGCCTCAAAGAATTGATTTCAAAATACTTTTGCTGGTTTATAAATTACTAAATGGTTTAGGGCCAAAATACATTTCTGATCTGCTGCTACACTATGAACCACCCAGACCTCTCAGGTCGTCTGGGACAGGCCTGCTTGTTGACCCCAGAGTCAGAACTAAACAGGGGGAAGCAGCGTTTAGTTTTTATGCTCCACATATCTGGAACAAACTCCCAGAAAACTGCAGGTCTGCTGCAACTCTCAGTTCTTTTAAATCAAGGCTGAAGACCTATCTTTTTGATGTTGCCTTTCTTTAAATAAGCATTGTTGACACTGTATAACAATCTATATAAACATATAAAGAGAAATTCCTATAACAAATAATAGAATTGAATTTAGATTATTCCGGTGACATTCTTTTGCAGTAACGGACATATCTCTGATTATTTCTCTGATGCAGGCATGACAATAGTTGACAGAAGAGACAGACGTTGGGCTGGTCAAAAGTTAGTCGAAGTAACTAACTAATTTAGGCAGAAGGCCTAAAAAGAAAAACATATTCTATAAACACTCTGAGTGAGTTCTTGACTATTTAGAGACAGACTGCAGAAGAAATAAAATAGTTTAAGAACACGTTCTGGACTATTAAGAGATTTTTTCTGCAGGGCTGTACCGGGTTTTGCAAGGTTTGCTGAAGAAACGAACTAAGCTTTGCGGTGACGACCATAACGAAAATGATAAGAGTATACTAAAGGAAAAGCTTCTGTAACTATGGGGAATGAAACCTCAAAACAATGCGAAGCATCTGGACCCATAGTGGGTGAGATGGTTAGAAAATATGGACCGGATTACATGAGATGTCTGCCATATTGGTCAAAAATATTTGGCTTTCCACAAAATGGATAATTGAGTCCAGGAAAGTTAAGATTGAATTTATGATTACGAGTGACATTCTCTTGCAGAAACGGACTTATCTCTGATTATTTCTCTGATGCAGGCATGACAATAGTTGACAGAAGAGACAGACGTTGGGCTGGTCAAAAGTTAGTCGAAGTAACTAACTAATTTAGGCAGAAGGCCTAAAAAGAAAAACAATAGTCTATCAACACTCTGAGTGAGTTCTTGACTATTTAGAGACAGACTGCAGAAGAAATAAAATAGTTTAAGAACACGTTCTGGGCTATTAAGAGATTTTTTCTGCAGGGCTGTACCGGGTTTTGCAAGGTTTGCCGAAGAAACGAACTAAGCTTTGCGGTGACGACCATAACGAAAATGATAAGAGTATACTAAAGGAAAAGCTTCTGTAACTATGGGGAATGAAACCTCAAAACAATGCGAAGCATCTGGACCCATAGTGGGTGAGATGGTTAGAAAAATATGGACCGGATTACATGAGATGTCTACCATATTGGTCAAAAAATATTTGGCTTTCCACAAAATGGATCATTGAGTCCAGGAAAGTTAAGATTGAATTTATGATTACGAGTGACATTCTCTTGCAGAAACGGACTTATCTCTGATTATTTCTCTGATGCAGGCATGACAATAGTTGACAGAAGAGACAGACGTTGGGCTGGTCAAAAGTTAGTCGAAGTAACTAACTAATTTAGGCAGAAGGCCTAAAAAGAAAAACAATAGTCTATCAACACTCTGAGTGAGTTCTTGACTATTTAGAGACAGACTGCAGAAGAAATAAAATAGTTTAAGAACACGTTCTGGGCTATTAAGAGATTTTTTCTGCAGGGCTGTACCGGGTTCAAGGTTTGCCGAAGAAAAGAACTAAGCTTTGCGGTGACGACCATAACTTAAAAATGATAAGAGTATACTAAAGGAAAAAGCTTTTGTAACTATGGGGAATGAAACCTCAAAGCCGTGCGACGCATCTGGACCCATAGTGGGTGAGATGGTTAGAAAGTATGGACCGGACTACTTGAGATATCTGTCATATTGGTCAAAAAGCTTTGGCTTTTCAAAAACTGGATCACTGAGTCCAGGAAAGTTATTTTATCTTCTTTTATATATTTAACTGTTTTAACTGCTCTTCAATGTTTAATTTCTTATACTGCACTGTAACTTTTTTTTTGTTTTTTGTTTTTTCTCGTATTTTATCTGTTTTTTATTTTTTAATCTGTTTTCATGTAAATCTGTTTTAATTTTTTAATCTGTTTTCATGTAAAGCACTTTGAATTTCCCTGTTGCTGAAATGTGCTATACAAATAAAGCTGCCTTGCCTTGCCTAGTCACTGGCGTCACTCGTCAATGCACTGGGTAGCCCTGCACGTCAAACTGTGACGCTCTACTATGGTGACTGATTAAATTTAAACACGGGGAACACGTGTCGAACTTGTGAATTCAAACAAAACTACTTAGGTTAAGGCAACAAAACAACTTAGGGTTAGGAAACGCTTGTGGGTGGGGATGTTTGTAACATAACTGAAGTGACGCACGGGACATAAACCGTCCTCTCTCTCCTGGGTGAAAGTCCTGTGGTGTCTGACCCCCCCACCACCTCAACCTTTCTCCCTGACTTACCAGAATAACCTCAACCCCTAGAGACCATTATACACACTTACATGCACAAACAAGTGAATCACCTCGACCTCTGGAGCAGATGTCATCTGCACACACACACACACACACACACACACACACACACACACAGAAACATCCATTCGTTCATGTTGTCAGCAGTGGGTGAAGGTGACAGGACAGAAAGTATGAGGAATGGCTAGGTGTGTGTGTGTGTGTGTGTGTGTGTGTGTGTGTGTGTGGATGGACAGATAAATGGACAGTAGGTGTTCAGATGGATAAAGGGATGGACTGATTCTTTCCCTGCGTGGCTGCCAGGTGTCATTGATCAGCCTGCTCTTCCACGCTGCATTTTTAATTACTTGTTGAGAAAACAAATTAGACGAGGCCGCAGGGCGCTGCGAGCACAGAGACCGAGGTGAAGCCAGGCTGTGATCACTCAGGATTCCTCATCAAAGAGCATCGATAGCAGCCGAGGATGCTGGGATCAGGAACTGAAGGCATTTTTTTTTTTTTTTTATAGCTGTCCTGTGATGATGTGTCTAAAGTGATTTACACTTGTTTGATTCACACCTTTTAACAGAGACCTGCAACAACCTGACAGTAAAAAACAAATCAACAATTAATCTTGTAAGTAATGGCTACTTGGGTTTAATGCAGTTGTCGTTGTTTGGAAGAGAAAGACATTTTTATGTTTAAAATGTTGGCTTAAAGCTTAACAACATGGTAGTTGTTGATGTTGCATTTTATAAAAAATAATAGTTTTGTGAAAAATAAGGTTGTAATAATCCTATTTTGTAATTACCGAAGGTGATCATTTTTCGCCTTTGCCTCTTCAAAGTAAATTTGGCTAACCCATACCTGCCAATACTCCCGATTTACGCGGGAGTCTAACTACTTTTAAAGGTCCCATGACATGCTGCTTTTTGGATGCTTTTATATAGGCCTTAGTGGTCCCCTAATACTGTATCTGAAGTCTCTTTTATATAGACCTTAGTGGTCCCCTAATACTGTATCTGAAGTCTCTTTTATATAGACCTTAGTGGTCCCCTAATACTGTATCTGAAGTCTCTTTTATATAGACCTTAGTGGTCCCCTAATACTGTATCTGAAGTCTCTTTTATATAGACCTTAGTGGTCCCCTAATACTGTATCTGAAGTCTCTTTTATATAGACCTTAGTGGTCCCCTAATACTGTATCTGAAGTCTCTTTTTATATAGGCCTTAGTGGTCCCCTAATACTGTATCTGAAGTCTCTTTTATATAGGCCTTAGTGGTCCCCTCAATACTGTATCTGAAGTCTCTTTTATATAGGCCTTA
Source organism: Sander vitreus (assembly GCF_031162955.1). Classification (NCBI taxonomy): domain Eukaryota; kingdom Metazoa; phylum Chordata; class Actinopteri; order Perciformes; family Percidae; genus Sander; species Sander vitreus. The sequence continues at coordinate 2,332,505 of NC_135867.1, forward strand.
GTGGTCCCCTAATACTGTATCTGAAGTCTCTTTTATATAGGCCTTAGTGGTCCCCTAATACTGTATCTGAAGTCTCTTTTATATAGACCTTAGTGGTCCCCTAATACTGTATCTGAAGTCTCTTTTATATAGGCCTTAGTGGTCCCCTAATACTGTATCTGAAGTCTCTTTTATATAGGCCTTAGTGGTCCCCTAATACTGTATCTGAAGTCTCTTTCCCTAAATTCAGCCTTGGTGCAGAATTACAGCCACTAGAGCCAGTCCCACATTGAGCTTTCCTTAGGATGTGCCATTTCTGTGTCTGTAGCTTTAAATGCTATTGAGGAGGAGAGAGGGGGGGGTCGGCAAGGTGGAGGGTGGGGGTGTGGCCTTGACCAACTGCCATGCTTCGCTCGTTTTCAAGCCATGATGTCTCTCTCTTTCTCATGGGCGGGCCAAATTCTCTGGGCAGGCAAAGCAGAGAAAGGGGAGGTAACCTTCCTCCTTATGACGTCATAAAGGGAAGATTCCAGATCGGCCCATCTGAGCTTTCATTTTCTCAAAGGCAGAGCAGGATACCCAGGGCTCAGTTTACACCTATCACCATTTCTAGCCACTGGAGGACCATAGGCAGGCTGGGGGAACTCATATTAATGTTAAAAAACCTCATGAAGTGACATTTTCATGCTGTGGGACTTTAACCCTTTCTCCTGCCCTGCTCCCAAATTGGTAATTTGTCCCGTTAATCTCCCATTTAAATTTTTTTCCATCTTGACATTGCGACAAAATCGAACGTGTTTGATATTATCGTAAGTTTGAATCCTGAATCTGTCAACAACCTCCAGCACCAAACAGGAAGCAGCAAACGGCTAGAGCCAGTGGTGTTTATAGTTTCTGTGGCGCCGTGCTAAGCTAAACGCTAAAGAGGGAAACTTGCAGATTTTCAACTCATCTAAAGCGCGTCATCCAATGGGAGTTTTACCGTCGAATAAACACAGACCTCCAGGTACTGGAGACATTCATCTCCACGTACGACAGAACAGAAAATCAGCAAACTTTCTCTTAAGTTACCAGCTAACGCTAGCGGTTACAAAACTACTTAGGTTAAGGCAACAAAACAACTTAGTTAGGGTTAGGAAACGCTTGTGGGTGGGGATGTTTGTAACATAACTGAAGTGACACACGGGACAGTCTCCTGGGTGAAAGTCCTGTGTTGTCTGACCCCCCCACCACCTCAACCTTTCTCCCTGACTTACCAGAATAACCTCAACCCCTAGAGACCATTATACACACTTACATGCACAAACAAGTGAATCACCTCGACCTCTGGAGCAGATGTCATCTGCGCACGCACACACACACACACACACACACACACACACACACGCACACACACACACACACGCACACAAACATCCATTTATCCCAGGTCAGCAGTGGGTGAAGGTGATGGGACAGAATAGCTAGCTTGGTTACATTTTTCAAAAAGGATCAAGTTTTGCAATGTGTGGCCCTGCGAGATCCCCAGTCTTTACATAGTATGACAGTCTTTAACGTTAGATCTGAGATGGTGTCAGACTTTAGTCTTTTCAAAGTCTTCTAGTGTATGGTAGGCATGAGCTCCCGTTCCAGTCAGAGTCAACTTAATTGAAAATGGAGGAAACGGCTCCTAAAAAAGAAGAAGCATGCGTCAAAATGTCTGTCCTCCCGGTGCGAGACCTTCCCGTTTCTAGCCGCTAGCCACGTCCGCAAACACCAACTTGTAATAAAATCTGAATTGTCCTTTAAAGAAGTAAGATACCATTTCATGTTGATGTATAACAATGATAATTCCCCTTCACATGGCACATAGACATAAAAAACTACCCAGAAGCAGTTTATTCTTTTTCTTCTTTTCTGTCTTGACTTCCTCAAGAAATAAAAAGAAAATTTCCTTTGAGTGCAGTTTCTGTTATAACAAAGCTGCTGTGTGTATGTTGACTGATGGGTAATGTTAACACAGCCAGTGAGCAATAAAGGCTGTGTCACTCTGTATTTTCATATTAATTCATTCGCTGGATGCACCCGTGACAAATTTCCTCAGGGAGCGACAAATCTATCCAATCTGACATCTTAACTTACCTATTATTGAAAATGAGAATGACACACTCTAGGTGTTTGTTTTGTTACAGGTGACATAGTATAGAATGAAGGTGTAATGCATTCAGCTATTTTTTGGGAGGGTTTTTTGGTTTTGCTTTTATTTATTCCTGCCTCACACCTCCTGCCTGCCTCATGTTTTCTTATGTTCGTGTGATTGTGGCTCTAGTGTTGCGTTTGATAGGGTTCAGCAATGACTCCAATCTCCAATCTCCAATCCATGTTCTCCACAGAGGGCGCTGCTCTAAACCCACTGTGCAGGTAACACCAACTAAAGATGGATCACAGAGGAGACTCTGTGTTCAACACAGTGTTATCTCAGAGTGTCTGATCTGTATGCACTGTACACGTCAGGTGGATAGCAAGTCGCTGCTACACTTAAACTCTGACCCCAGGCTGTGACTGCACACGGCTGCCGTGTCTGGGTGTTTAAACCTGCAATAGGCTGCAATAAAAGTTTTTTTTACACATCCAGCAGTTACGGAACAACATACTCATTTAAAAAAAATAACAGCCATACACTTAAACCATTCATGGTCTATGTAAGTGCCTTAAATACAGTACATGTATGTGTATGTACAACTGTTGCCATTTGGAATGTTTTGTAAATATAAAATATCAATAAAATGCATTCATGACAATCATTGTGTGGTAATTACAAGGAGGATTAGGAATTGTTTTTTTTAAATATCTTCAAACTAGTAGGGGGTGATTTTGTTCCCAAACAGGAAAGCAAGTTCTTAAAGTTTCATGGCTAACTATCTGGTGAGTTAATGGTTGAGTCAAAAGTATTGACCAACACACTAGCTGACTCCTGCAGATAAGCATGCAGTATGTAAAACTGTTAAAGTCTTAATTATTCACCTGTGAGCTATAGAGGCACTAATTGGGTCTCTGATAGTCTCTCCCATGCATGCAATCAGTCACACCTGAATTCAATTCAGTCATCAGGAAGTCCAGTGCTATAAGTACCGCAGCTCATTCATGCCATATATCATGTCATATATATATATATATATATATATATATATATATATATATATATATATATATATATATATATACATACATATATACACACACACACACACACACACACACACACACACACACACACAGAGGCCAATGGGCAGCACAGTGAGCGCCATGCCAAGTCCTCCCTAGCTTGTTGTACTTAGTTACTGTTGCTCAGGCTGGACAGAGCTTCTCCTACTCAGCAACAGTAACTAAGAGTGGCGTGAGGCACAAATGTATAATGTAAACATTAGCTATAAGAGAATAGTTACGAAAACGGAGAGAAAATATAAATCTGGCGCATTAAAAAGAAAAGAACGAGATAGTAGGAGAAGTGTGGTAGCATCGTGTGCTCCTCTCACATCGTACTTCTCCTCATCATCATCATCCATGACTCAACAAAATGATAATAATACCGTTAACGTTGTAACTCAGTCATCAAACGTTACTGCTAATGCTAGCCCTACTAGCCTGACACCGGCTAACGACCGTCACCGGCAATTTGAAGTGGAGGATTCCTCGTCGGTCGGGGATGCCTCTGGTTCCAGCAGCAGCGCCAGCATGGGTCCTTCAGAGGCGCACCGCCTGGCCAATGTCCTGTCTGAAAAGGAATATCCCACTGACCCGTACCTTTTTCGTCACCGGCCTCTCACTACTGAATTGATCCGTGCAGTGATTGGACATGGTCCTTGCCAGCCTGGTTTGAGGGACGGCTACAAAGAGTTCCCACGTGACCAGGATAAGCGACGCTTCAGTCCGGCTTGGTATATGCGCCAGATGGGAGGCTCAGGTAACCCAGTGGAGCGTCAGTGGTTGGTGTACTCACTTAGGGCAAACCGACTGTTCTGTTTCTGTTGCTGGCTTTTCGGTAAAAAGTCCAATGACAGTGCTGGGAAAGCCTGGGCTGCCCCATGTATGGGGTTTTCTTCATTTAAAAAAGGGACAGAGCAGATTGAGACGCATGAAAAGTCCGGCGCTCACCGGGAGACATATCTAATGACAAAGTTTAGTTTGAGTCAGGACAGCACTGTCATTGCGGAGCTTCTGAAAGCAGAGAGAGAGCAGGTGGAGAAGAACAGAAGGATCCTACACAGGTTGGTGGGCACCACGCTCTTTTTAGCCAGACAGGGACTGGCTTTTCGTGGCCACAGAGAACATGCTGGGCTGGGAGCCCCTGACTCTAACGAGGGGAATTTCTTAGAGCTCCTGAAGTTGCTGGCTCACTACGACTCCATCCTTGAGCAGCACATGAATAACCAGGTCAGCAGAGTTATATACCTCAGTCACCTGTCCCAAAACGAGCTCATTGCAGCTCTTTCTAAAGAGACACTGAGCACAATAATTGATGAGATAAAGTCAACAAAGTTTTTGTCAGTTATTGTAGATTCCACCATAGATATAACGAGAATGGATCAGTTTTCTCTTTCACTCAGATATATCACCAAAACAAGCAGCAGCATTGAGCTCTTTATTAAATTTGAGGAGTTACCTGATGGCAGTGCGGCGTCCTTTTATGATCTTCGGCATAATTCGCTGACAAAGGACCTTGGTCTTAATGTAAATGATCTGAGGGGACAAGCATATGATGGTGCCAGAACGATGTCAGGGCAGTTAACGGGGCTGCAAGCCAGGGTCAAGCAAAATTGCTCAGATAAGGCATTTTATGTCCACTGCTGCGCACACAACCTCAATCTAATTCTTATGGATGCTGCGTGTTGTTTGTGTAGCGCTAACGTTTTTTTCGGTACACTTGAGACCTTGTACTGTCTGTTAACGTCGAGCCTTCCGAGATTTAAAATACTGGATGAGGAACAGGAAATCACGCAACTGGAAAGAACCGTTCTTACGCTGAAAAGCCTTTCTGACCAAGGTGGGCCTCCAGGAAGCATTCCACAGAAGTGGTCTACCCAGCAATCCTCAAAGCCCTGAACCGTATCCAACACCACCACAACAGCACACCCAAGGCGGCCTCTGAAGCTGACGGCCTGCTGTCAAAACTCAGCACATTTGAATTCATGTTCATGTTGGTGTTTTGGAACGATTTGTTGAAGAGGACATACATCCTGTCAAATTACCTTCAAAAAGAGTCACTGGATGTCAACACTGCTGTGAATCTTATTGACAGTACTGTGGCTCAGATCAGAGAGTTACGCACAGAGGAGGCCTTTGACAGCACGGAGAACACAGCAAGAAATATGGCCAGAGAAAGCGGACGCTGCCACCGAGTTTGCGGAGCAGAGGATTCGCAAGAGAAGAAGGCATTTTGACGCGGAGGGTGACCACATCGAGGACAGCAGACGCCGCTTCAAAGCGGACATTTATTTTTACATTCTCGATGTTTTTGTGGGACAGTTTGAAAGTCGATTTTTCAGACTTCAAACAAAATGGCCAAACTGTTCGCAGTACTCTGCCCAAAGCGGTTTGAGCACTCTGATGCTGAGGAGAAAATGCTTGAGCTGGCCCGTTTCTACTCAGAAGACGTGCCCGAGCCAGAAGACGCAGTGGAGGAGTTTCGCTCTTTTCGTGCACTGTATTCTGAGTTAAACATGGATCCCACCACCGACGCCGTCCTGCCATTCCTCATTGCCAACAACATGGATAGAGCCTACCCACACCTGACCATTCTCCACAGGACTTATAAAACCCTTCCTATCAGCAGCGCCAGCGCCGAACTAAGTTTCAGCCATCTGCGGCTCATTAAGACATACTTGCGTTCGTGCATGGATGAGGCCAGGCTGTCAAATCTCACCTTGCTGTGTGTGGAGCGGGACATACATATCGACAAGGACAAAGTGGTTGGCAGATTTTCCACCATGAAGGAGAGGAGGATGAAGATTTAATAAGGGACCATGATACATATATAGTTTTGTTAGATGTATTTGTTCTGGAGGATCGTTAAGCAGACAACAAAATGGTGAGAAAAAAAATCGTCTAAGAATTTATATTTTAGTTATGAATAAGTCACTCAGAATATTATAAATCTGTTTTACTAATACGTTTTCATCCCAGTTTTCATGTAGCACATTTAGCCTACCTATGGAGTTGTAAAGTAACTTTGTGTTCAACACAGTATAATAGTGCCATGTCAGTTATATAGCGTGGCACTGATTGAGCTCACTCGGCCTGTTCAGCACCATCGCTGTCCATCGGCTGTTGCTGTCCGTGGTGCTGAAACATTTTTACTTGACTGGCAACCTGCTTTCTTTGTTTGTTCGTTTGTCAATACAAACTTGTCAAAACATTTGGCTTTTCTTTGTGTTTTATTTGACATATAGGCTTACTTGGCTCAACAAGTGACACATTATAACATATGCATTCATCAGATATTTGACCGTTTTTATTTAACGGTTTTCATTTTAAAATGACTTGGTAGCAGAGGGCCCCATGATGAAGCTCTGCCCACACTGTACTGAGAGTCTAGCTCCGCCCCTGGGGGCTGGGTATCACCACTGATTTCCAGATTTGATTTCCGATTTGACGTCGATTTGGGATATTTCAGCGGCAATGCTAATTTTGCTTGGACAATTGTACAAGGTTCCCTCTAACCTGGTGCATTATTAAAAGTATTGTGTATTCACAAAAGTTAAACGATAAATACAGTCATAAGACATAATGCAGATATGTGAAATGGAACACCCTGGTAAGTAATTTGAAGCTTGTGTAGCTGTGTGTGCACAGACACTAGCAAATAATACATATAAGTACTATCATATTGTTTGATTAAAAAAGGAAACATGTATTAAACATTATCACTTACAACCTACAAAAAAAGAAACCCTGACTACCCTAACCCTATCTAAGTGGTCCCAAGACATTTAGTCCATCAGTCTAAGCATTGGTTAAATAGATAGAATGCAATACACATCAACCTATAACAAGTGAGAATACGGTAGAAATAAAATCTAAGGATTTCAGCGTCCCTAAGAATCAATGTTTACATTCTAGAATTTACCCTTAATCAGTTACATTAATGTCCTTTTTTATTTATCATGAACACTCTACCGCAGTCAACACAATAAAGCTTAACTCTACAGGCTCTATACTCAGTTTAGTTTATTATAAGGATCCCCATTAGCTGACGCCTAGACGACTAGTCTTCCTGGGTTCCAAAACAACATTAAATCGGACAATATTAAAACATGTCATGACACATACAGAAAATAAAATAAACATAACTATCTATGTATAAAACAAAATAACAAGGAAACAACCAAAACAAGAAAAAAATACGTCTTGTAATAAAGTTATATTACAGTACATTACATAGCTAAGATCAAGGTAGCTCACAAAGACAAAGAAGGAAATCAAATATTAAAAGTTTAAAAAAAATTGAAGTGAAGGTGAGAATTGACTTTCTTTTTAAAACTTGCCTTTTCTGTGATGAAATGTATGTTACTTGGGAGATTATTATTATTGGGTGTCAGTGAGTATTGAGTGACATTTCATTCAGATATGTTGAGGTGAGAGTCCAATGGACTCTTAAAATGGCCATACCAGTTTTCTTATCTTTGGAGCATTTCTGAACCCCCTTCCCGACAAGCTAGCATGATGGATTCCTTAGCTCTTCTAGTTTCATATAATAGTTATGGGTTAGGGTTACGGTTATATCGATACCTACATGTATTTTGACCCACAAGTTGTGGTTATTCCAATCAATGCTGACTGGGCCATTGTAAAGGCAATGCGACATCACTACTTCCTGGAAGCTCCCTCTGTAGGCCCAAAACTGAAGCATCTGCCTCATACATAACCTGTTATCTGGCGGAGCGAAGGCACGCGCCATCGCTCCTAAACCACTGAATATTTATTTAGGAATGCAGGCTTGCTATCAAGGTCAAACAGCCTCAACTCTAGCTTCACAGCAGAGTCATTTACCTCCCTGAGGTGGTGTTGGAGGAGTGATAGCGAGGAGAAAGAGACAGGCAGAGAAAGAGAGAAAGGGGATGCAAAGACACTGCAACTTTTTTGTGTTTTTTTTAATCTGCTTGCATTTTTCCTCACACTTGCCCAGGGCAGAGACATCCAGCACAGACGGAGGAGACAGTCGGTAAACAGCAGAACTCATTTCTCTCTCTCTCTCTCTCTCTCTCTCTCTTTCTTTCTGCTTCAAGTGTCAGTGCTCAAAGAAAACGCTTGTCTTTGCTTAAAATTCACCTTAAGGTTCGGCTTTTTTTTTTTTTATTCCAATCTTGTCACTCTCTCCATAACTCCATAACAACCACATGCAGATAGCACCCAATCTAAATGACTGCGGCGTCTGGCTCAGAAGTGAAGCGACGCCAACGACAAAGTGTGGAAATCTGTTTGCTGATTTATCTCGACACCTGTGTAATGACTCGCTGTATTGTTTATCTGCAAAAGAACACAGAGGGTAATGATGAATGCTTGTGATACGTGTTGACACCTTTCAGACTGTGATTAAAAAGCTTTCTAAATGCGGTTGCAAGGGTGCTCATCTTCCTCACCTTCGTGGGTCCTTGTCTTCTCCGCGTAATGGAAGAACATGTCGAAGGTGGAAAAGGAATGAGTAAGTCTTGCATGGCCAGACCTTTCTCCACAGCGCTGCGAAGGAAAGTTTGGCTAGTCCACACAGAATTCTGGGATGGGAATAAAACATGTTTTGGTTTATTGGCATTTCTTCAATTGTCTTGGGAAAGGAACTTGTTTTGGTGGAACATGTGTACGTTCAAAGGTTGTTTTAGTCGTGCAACAGAAAACTCAGATTGGACAGATAGTCTAGCTAGCTGTCTGGATTTACCCTGCAGAGATCTGAGGAGCAGTTAACCATAGTCCTCATAAATCCACCAGAGTTTAGAACGCCAACACAGAGAAAGAGGAAGGTGACGGACATCCGGCCGAAAATGAGGGACATCCGGCGAACAATCTCGTATGAAACGTAGTCAATATAGACTAGGAATGAGTCAAACGTCTCTTCATCTTTCTTTTGTTGTTGCTTGTGGCCTCATCTCCTTGTCTTCCTCGTCTGTTGTCACTTCTTTCTTTTGACTGGGGTTCCACTTCTTCTTCGACTGTCTGGTTAATTAACTCTTGCCCTCCATAACTACTCTTCCACATCCTGCTCTTCCCCAATTGCAATTAATTTATTCTCTGTATAGAGAACTTTGTTGTCCCCTCTTTAATTGACCGATTTGATTGATTTAGCCTTCTCTTTGCTTTTATTTGCCCCTTGTGTTTAGTGTCTAGATTGACTCAAGAGAAAAGATCTAGAGAGATGAGAGCGAGCTATGGGCTGAATCTCCGTTCTCTTATTTAGAGATGTTTCGATACAATTTTTTTCGTTCGTCCGATACCTGAACTTCTGTATTGGCTGATACTGAGTACCGATCCGATACCAGTGTGTTAAAAATACATATATTTTATAATGTTTTAACAGCTGTATACTACTATCCCTCTATGGATGTGTTATGATTGCTGTCATTGTTGTTCGGCCTGGCTCAGGTTAAACTCTTTGTGAAACATGAACAAACAAACAATGAATGCCACAGAATTTTCTTTTATTATCCAGTAAGTAATAATGGAAAAAGGATGTACATAAACTACTTTAAAGTGGATTGGGTTATATTACGTGGTATCGGATCGGTGCATAAACTTCAGTGCTTACCGATACCAGCATTTTAGGCAGTATCGGAGGCTTTTACGATACTGGTATCGGTATCAACACATCTCTACTCTTATTTGATATCTCCTGGCTCCTCGCTTGGACCGGAAGTGGTTCTGGCCTTCCTTCGTGGAGGCCGTCTCAAAGCTCTTATTCCTGCCCCAAGTAGCGAGGATCGAGGATGTTATCTGAGGAGCTATGAGCGAGGATACACGAGAGCAGCCGTCCCAGAAGCCGTGCAGCTAAAAGCCGTTGCTACCTCCGCCCAAACGCTGACAAATTCATGTGACGCTTCCAGTGAAAGGTCGAGACCTGGGTTCGATTCCCAATGCGATACATCAACCAATGTGTCTGAGCAAGACACTTAACCCCTAGTTGCTCCAGAGGTGTGTGACCTCTGACATATATAGCAATTGTATGTCGCTTTGGATAAAAGCGTCAGCTAAATGCCATGTAATGTAATGAATAAAGAATAACTTTCAGACAGATTATAAAGAAGCACCACAGCAACTGCAAAAACAATGTATATCCTTCTCGGTGAACAACATGAAATCAAGAGGGTTAACTTTTCCTGTTACAGATTTCCCACCGTGGTCAGAAGACACTTTGTTTCTCTCACTATGACTCTGGAGTTGGTTTCGCTCCGAAGCTCATCGCTGTCACTCTCTCACTCGCTCTACCACACACTCCCCACGCACACACACACACACACACACACATGCCGGCCCTGCTGAGATTGACGCACACACCAACACACAAGTACAAAACTTCAGGCCACTTACGTAGGCTACGGCGAAATCTCTGCGTGGAGCCTCCGCAGGACCATAAATCAAGCTTTAGGTGGTAGGGGTCAAACAAACCCAGGACTTCCACCCTGGAGACCGGGGTTTGTGTCCTGTTTGGAAGAACAGAACAGGGGCAGCCTCTAGCTCACCCAGTAAGAGTGTTTTTCCCCATGTTGGCTGAGTCCTGCAGCGGCGCAGGGTTCAAATCTAACCTGCTGCCCTTTGCTGCGTGTCATCCCCCGTCTCTCTCTCTTTCTGGTCTATCCACTGTCAATAAAGAGAAAAGCCCAAAAAAATAATCTTTAAAAAAAAAAAAAACCTCTACGGAACAAATAGAGTTACGTCACATTCTGCATCACAATAACCGGAAGCGAAGTAACTGCGACTGTTTCACAGCGTTAATGCTGTGGATAAAACCGTGACTGTTACCTTCTCTGGTTTAGATCTGAGGATGGAAAACTGTGGGTCGTATTAGAGGGCAGGAATAAATAACCTACTGTATATCGTCCTACGGTTTAAAAAACTTGAGGGAAAACTGTGTGAAAATGGAAATGTTATGCAATAAACTGTCCTCTCTCGAGTTGAAAATTGAACACAAAATCATATGTCTCTCTATGTTTAATCCCTGCACACACTTTCTTTTCTCTGCGATAGTTCAAAGCCAACATCAGTGACGTCTCCATGTAATCCGCTCCCGGTGGGAAATGAATTCCCCTAATTTTTTATGCACGGGGCACGTTATGTTATGACATTGTGCTTGTTTCATGAAATGTCAGGAGACGTTCGTGAGCTGCTGTGAAACTGAACGTTGTCACTATGTCAGCATCAGTGTCACCACAGCTAATCCCGTACATTTCTTGTACATGCTACTTGTCTTTGCCTTGAAAAAGGTCTCTGACTGAAAGCTTGCTAAATTAAAAAGATTTTTTGCACAGACTTTAGTGTGTGGCTGCCTTTTTTCCATTGATTTTGTAGTCTGTAGTCTGATACCGGGTGAGTAGCAATTTTCTTTCCTCAATTTTGGACATGCCAATTAAAAGAAAAAAACATTTAATGCACAAGTCTGCAAACACACGGACCTGCCTGCACACAGTTCACGCATGTATGTTTGTAGTATGTACGCACACACACACACACACACACACACACACACACACACACACACACAAACAGTACAATCACACAGTCCTGAGCATAACATTGATTTATGAACTAACACACTAACAAACTCTCCCTCTCCTGCTTTCTTTCCTCTCCTCCTCTCTCTCTCTCTCTCTCTCTCTCTCTCTCTCTCTCTCTCTCTCTCTCATACACACATGCCTGCATTTCAATATTCTTGCCTGTACATCATGTCTGCGTTGAGTCAATGGCTAACAGACAGCACAGTTGCATGGTAATGTCGAAACTGGTGATCAAGAAGGAAGGAAGGAATCGCAGAGGTGGAGGAAATGTAGGAAGCAGAGGAAGAGTAGAAAGAGAAAGCAAAAGGAAGATTACAGCAGCAACTCCATTAATCTCCATTTGCAACTTAATTGTGTAAGGAAAAAGGTAATTTAACAGTAATAAACATGGAAAGTGTAAATATAAGAGCGTCATCGCCACTATAAGGACAGTTGTTGGATGAGACCGGACTAATGTGCAATCATTTGAATTAGAGAAATAAAACTGAAAAGAAAAACAATTAAACAAATTGAGTTGAAAACATCTCTTCTTAATTTGTTTTGCAATTTTACATAATAAAAAAAAATACTAGTATTTTTTTAAATTTAAAAATGGCCACTGGGCGGCAGTGCAACAAGCTGAAATCTCACCACTCACATACAGTATTAGCACCTTTGAAGTTGAAATGACAAATTTTTTGCTGTCATGGTTGCGATTTTCTGTTATAGTTGTTTCCTGTTTTATTGTCTTAAATCATTCCCCGTTTCCTTGTTTACTGTCTCTTGTGTTCTCTGTTGCGTTTTACCCTGTTTTCAACCTTGTGTATGTTTTATGTTTCAGTTTCCTGTTTTATTTTTGTAGTCTGTTTTCTCCCATGTCATGTCTTGTTTTACTTCCTGCCTTGTGTGTTTTCCCTCCTGTCTGATTTTCTGCCCCACCCTGATGTGTTTCACCTGTTCCTGAGCCCTCGTGTCACCTGTCCCTTGTTTCACCCTCGTTACCTTGTGTATTTAGTCTCTGTGTTGTCTTTGTGTGTGGCTGGATCATTGTTTGTGTGTTATGCTACTTTACACGTGGCCGGCTATTTTCATAAACGGACATTATAACCTCTCCGTTTTCAAAAATAACATCGTGCACAGCTGTCAGTTTTCAGAAAAGTGTTTGTTTACATGTACCCGTGTAGATATTCCGTCAATGCTGTCAAGAGCATGCCAAACCTGTAGGTGGCAGTGTAACGAGAAGCTCAAGCCCACTTTAGCTATCAGAATCCCGAAAATAGCAACAACAGCAACGAATCACTTCCTCTTTCTCTCTCTCGGCTGCCTAAACCTCCATTTGTCTCAGTTCACATGCAAACGAAGATTTCCAAAATCTCCACTCTGGCCGAAGTTTTTAGAAAGACTTGTTTTCAGAGGCGAATTTCTCCGTTTGCGTGTAAACGAAGGGCACAAACGAAGGGAAATGTCTGTTTTTCAAAATAACCATGTACGTGTAAACAGGGCAGAAGTCTACCCCCTTTGTCTTGGTGTGCCAGTTTATTTTTGGATGCCTGGTCTTTTGGTTCCTCAACGATTTTTGGTACCATTTTTGTCTGCTTTCTTCATGACTCCTTTTGTTGTATTGCTTCTTTATTTTATTAAATCCTCAAGCTCTCCACTGCCCTGTTGTCTCTGCATTTTTGGGTCCGCCATTTCCCTAATCGTAGATTGCAAACAGTTACCTATTTACACATACAGCAACATGATCATGTATTTGAAATGCTTGTCCTGTGTCCAGTTAAATGTAAGTCCAATATCAGGGTCCTTTGCCCTTTTACACCTACCTCGTTTGGTCCAAACCGTTGGACTTTTGTGGTCCAACAAAAAGAGGTGGGGTCGGTCCGGATCAAATTGAACCATGGTTCGGTTTGTTTCTTGTGGGAAAACCAGGGCTGTAGTCGAGTCCACCTTTGTCCAGTCCAAGACCAGGACTAGTCGATACCGAGTCAAGACCGAGTCAAAAGAGGTTTGTGTCCAAGTCAAGACCGAGTCTAAAGCCCAGTTCAGACCAAAGATTCGCAACTTGCAACGTCTTGCAACGTGTCGGTCTGCAGCGTTCTGAAACCTGCCCGTTCACACCAATGAGATGAGACGACCCAGTGTATAATCGCCATAGCAACCACTCTTAGTTCTGGCTTTTAGGCTTTTTTGTAGCTAAATATATAATTTGTTTCATCTAAATATGAATGTGGATAACATTAGTGATAGTGAGATGCTTGCTACAGTTGCATTTCTAGTGATGAATCGGCGAAAACGTGATTCATTTCTCTGATTCACGGGGCGCTCTCTCTCTTCAGTAACTCTCTAGCTCGCTTAAAGGGTAACTACCGTTATTTTCAACCTGGGCCCCATTTCCCATGCATTTACGTTCACACCGCAAGTCTTAATGCTTAATTCGGATTTTTTGCTCAGATCTGATTTGTTGTTTGGCTGTTCACATTACCTTTTAAAATGTGGCCTATATCTGATTCCAGTGTGAACTGTTTGCGGTTTCGAACTGACCCGCATGCGCAAAAGAACAATGACAATGACATCAGACGCAGCACACTGTTGCACTAAAGTTAAAAAGGTTGTGGAGGAAGTAAGCATTTTCGCTTTTATTTCAAAATGTTTGTGTAATGGCAGCCGTACCATTAATGAACAGGTGCTGAGGAGGAGAAGAATGAAGAGAAAGAAAGACAAATTGGCTATTTTTGCCTAACCCTAACCTGTTTGCTATTTTTTTTTAAACGGAGCGGTTACGGTATGAGCCTTCTAGTTTTGATTGAATTGAAGTATCTCCCCATACAGTAATTAGGTCTCACCTAACACCTCACCCTCCCTCCATTGACTTGCTCCATCACTGTTCTCCATTTTGTAGGTCTAGTCAAGTTTTTTGTTTTACTGTCTGTGTCTAGGGCTAACTCCTGCCGGCGCATAATTGTGACAAATGTCAATGGAGATTGACGTAAAAGTTGCATCACATCCACCTTGGTTGTTCACACTGCGGCCGCATTGAAAAAAATCTGACCTGGGTCTGATTCAGGACCACATATGGAAGTGGTCTAAATCTGATTTGAAAAAATCTGATCTGGGCAAGATTTGAGTGTTCACACTACTTCTGAAGAAGTCTGACCTGGTCACTTGACCCCAAAAAAACCCCGATTTTGGGCCACTTTTGCCTGCAGTCAGAACGTAGCCCAATAGACTGATTTGACCAAAATCTTTAAATTTGGTCCAGTATTGAGCGAGAACGCAATGACGGGCCGGCGAGGACCAAGCTTCAGTGTAACCTAACGGTGCAATTGGTTTTTTTTGTTGCTACTGACAGGCTCAGATTGTTACCAAAACTGGGCTTAAATGAGAGAAAGTCAAGACCGAGACATAAGCAAAAAAGAATCCTCTTCAAGACCACTTACTTACCTGTTCATAATTTATGTGATATCGGAGACAGTATATCTTCTATTTTAAGATGTTCATTTTGCTTTATTATTTGTAAT
Source organism: Sander vitreus (assembly GCF_031162955.1). Classification (NCBI taxonomy): domain Eukaryota; kingdom Metazoa; phylum Chordata; class Actinopteri; order Perciformes; family Percidae; genus Sander; species Sander vitreus. The sequence goes on from NC_135867.1 coordinate 2,347,719, forward strand.
GATAAAAAATTATTTACTGTAAGTATAACAATTTCACATAAGTCATGATTGAGGTATATGAGGCAGCCAAGCATAAACCATGCGACCAATGTTAGTGCTCATTCTAGATGGATTTTGAATTAAACCAATATCTGTTTTCTGAACAAGCGCACTTCATTAATGGTTTTGTTTTGAAGAAGGAAGTTATTTTAGAAAAAAGCATATAGTGCTGGACTAGAATATTTGGCGAATCCAATGGCCGAGTCTGAGACAAGTCTGAGTCCAAATACCAACGAGTCCAAGATAAGTCCGACACAATAGAAAAACGTCTTGAGTCCGGGCTCGAGTACTACAGCCCTGGTGGAAACATTTTTGAATGGTTCGGATTTTCTGACCAATTACACCGACTGATCCCATGAAGTGGCGTATGTATGACACGCCAATTCGTATGCCATTATTGGTATGTTATCAAGATGCATACTCACTTTCTGGCGTGTTTATCAACGCCGTTTGGCCTCCATAGACTAACATTACCTTGCGATTGTGTGTGAATTGACGCCATAACGGAGTTGTATGAAAGGGCGAAAATCCGCATAGGGATTTTGGTCGGGATGGAGAAGGGGTAAAACACAGGACTTTCACCCAGGAGTGCGGGGATCGTGTCCCGCACGTGATGTTTTCTTTCCACGTTTGTTCTTTTCCTAAACCCAACCGGTTCTTTTTTTGCTAAACCCAACCCGCATGTCACGTTTCCTAAACCCAACCCTGTTCTTCTTTTCCTAATCCCAACCGGTTCTTCTTTTCCTAAACCCAACCCGCGTGTGATGTTTCCTAAATCCAACCGTAGCCTCGTGATAACACGCCACCTGGCTTTAAAAAGTGGCGTGTATGTTTACGCAGTGACGTTGCAGACTGCCGTCCGCTGTATACAGCATAGACTTACACGCGGAAAGCTCAAATATGCGTAAAGATAACACGCCACTTGGCTTTAGGGAAGTGGCGTGTATGTTTAAGCAAAGTCATGATGTCACGTTGAATTACAGGAAAAAAGGAAAAACAATACAACAAAGCCGCGGTAGCAACATGAGGAGAGGAGGATTTATAAAGAGTCAGCAAAAAACACACAAAAATTCAGACACTCACATCACATTCAATTATTTCCCAAGAGGATGAGAGAGCCTTTACAAACCAATCAGTGTCAAGTATAGGGAGACCAGGCTCATGTAGGTGAGTATGTCATGGACTGTAGTGGGCTCGCATAATTGCAATGTGAAACCAAAAACAAAGATCCTCTATACTAAAGATGGTACCATACCAATGGTATAAAATGGAAGGGTTCCTGTCTCCTAAATGGGCATGGCGTCGTTTGAAAGTGTGGTGAACGCCATGTGGATGGATGAAAAGTTATATTTGTATAATATATTAATATTTTCTTTTAGCTTATCTGTGTTGCCAGATCTGGCAAGAGTTTGTTCCTGAGACAGATACAGGTCTCACACAAAATTTTCGGTAACACTTTACTTGAAGGTATCTACATAAGAGTGACATGACACTGTCATGACACATGAACCCTAACTCTAACTCTAACCCTAACCCTAACCCTAAGTTTTCATGACAAAAACCGAATGACACTTAATGACAGAAGCGTTATGTCATAAACATTTATGACTTGTTTATAATGTTTATGACACATTCATGACAGTGTCATGTCACTCTTATGTAGATACCTTCAAGTAAAATGTAACCAAAATTTCTCCTTATGTGTCCGTCTGAAAAACGCTATCTTAGAGTCATAACTTTCTGGAGATATGTGGCTTGTGAAAAATGGCTCAAATATGTATTTGACTATGGGGCGAAAGAATCGCTCATAATCCGTGTTCATGTTCTCTTCTCCTATTGGAATCAATACACTCAGGACCTGCTGCTAGTCTCCTAAAGAGTTTTAGAGTCCACGTGACACAGATACAGGAAACTACTCTGAGTTGGGGCGTCTCGAGTTCTTAACCGTCTCTGCCAAAACTAAGCGGATCAAATGTTACAATGTAACAAAAACGTGAACCATGGCTGAGAATATCAGGTGTGAAAGGGACCCCAGTTTTCCTTTTGGTTTCCACCAAATCCTGAGAAAAAATATTTTGTTTATAAGCTGCTCTACTACGTTCACCAGCTAGCATCTTAATGATATATGTCTGCCGTTTGGTGCTGGGCAGAGAATGGGGGGGAAAAAATTACGTTTAAACTGTCAAGTTCTAGCATATAAAGCTGATTTTCAATTCATTTTCAATTATCAATCCATCCATCCATCGCCATACACTTATCCTGGGTCGGGTGCAAAAAACTGGGATAGTACAAAGCCATGAAGTGCCCGTCACCTTAACATACCGAGGGATGAGAGGTAAGGAAAGAAGAGGAGGTTTGGTTAGGAGAGAAATAATGGAGGGAGTGAAGGCAGAGGAGAGGCGGACAGACAGACCCAAGAGATCGATGGATAGGAGGGAAGAAGGAAGGAAGGAAGGAAGAAAAATCTTCTGAGGAGCAAAGTTTGCTGCAATCCTGCTGCAATACCTTGACAATTTCCTCATCCCTTTGTTGTTGATGTGTTTCGGTATGAATTTTTTTTGAGCAGGGGAGCAGCTCTGATACGAGGGTTACGGCTGACAAGATGACAATTTTTTTGATTGACTGCTGATCAAAGAAGGTTTAACGTTGCAGCCAATCAAATATTGAGGGAGATAAGATGGATGGAAGCGCAGACCTTATTACACATGTTTGGCTTGTTTCTGAAGAGTTTGGGTGTACAGTGGCGTGTGTGTGTGTACTTAAAATCAAAACACCAAATGTTTCTATGTTTTACCAGGGTACATTTTTTTAAAAATTGCCATTCACAGGCAGGTTCAGTAGATATAGCCTTGAAACAGCCGACCAACTTCAGTCGAGCAGCCGGCTCGGATCGATGCCAGCTCTCAACCAGCAGTCGACCTGTCAGTCCTCTTTCCAGTCGGTGGCCTTTTGCTAACCTCCACCTTGAAATAGCCCTCTGCCATCATGCCCCTGTGTAGCAGAGCAGATGAAGTCCCAGTCGGCCAGTCTGTCTGCACACTCGAGCATGGTGATAACTCCCGACAGCTGACTGCCTTTGCTTCCTGCTCACGCCGCACTGCCTCTTGGCCTCCACCGTCCCCGCTGCTGCTGCTGTAATGACTGCAGACCTTAAAACCTCATGATGAGTGAGGCCTCCAAACTCAGTGGAAAAGAGGTATGGCTAAATAATAATAATAATAATAAATTGAATTTATATAGCGCTTTTCATGAACAAAAAGATAGAATGCTGGGATAGGAAATCGCAACGTCTAGAGCCGGCCGACACTATACGCTTACTACACAAGTTACGTACAGTACGGCCCTACCTTCTCCTTCGTGTCAAAGCAGGTGTCGATGCTTACAACTTCAGCGAGAGGATAAAGCGAAACGATTTTGGTCACGAAAAGAAAAAAATTTACCTTGAGAGTGCGGGAACGGCAATCAGATAAATGGGAGCGTGCCTATGTTCCCACAGCCCTATGTTCCCACATTTCTAATAATTTTTTTGGACTGAAAATTAGGCCCTATGTTCCCACATTTCCTTTTTCATAAATTTGTATCAGATTTTATCCCCCTAACCCTAACCCTAAAAAAATTTTGTGGGAGGATAGGGCTGTAATTGAAGGGAAATGTAGGAACACAAGACCTAATTTTGAAAATGTCCTAGAAATGTGGGAACATAGGGCATAATTTTAAGAAAAATCTTAGAAATGTGGGAACATTGGGCTGTGGGAACATAGGGCCTAATTTTAAGAAAAATCTTAGAAATGTGGGAACATAGGGCTGTGGGAACATAGGGCTAACCCCAGATAAACTCTCGTTCTCTCCCCTCCTAGTCTCGCGTTGCCAGACCGATCTCCACAGCGCAGACGGGCCGGCTACATTGCACGCGTAATGTATGCACACCACACTACTCTTCCACTATAATCAATGAAACTGGCTGCAGCGGGCATGAGAGCAGCACATAAGTGGTGCGTATGCACCGCGGAGATCCACTCTACAAGAGTAAAAATAGGACTTTTACACAAGGTGTGTGTGGCCCTTTTACACAGAAATGGATCATAAAGTGTCAATATTTCTTTTAAATTAAACTATTGGTATACAGGAAACGATTTAATGACAATGTCAATGAGCATATTGGCCGTTTCATTTTGAGAGTTTCTATTTTTGTTTCTTGTTTGAAGAAACAACAACACCAAAGCAAAAGCTTACCGTCTCGCCTCGGATTCACACAATCCTACGCCGTGTGTGCGCTGCAGGTGGAGCAGGTTAAAAAGTTACATCCTCTCTGCCTACGATCCACATACATGACGCGTTCAATGTAGCCAAGGCGTGAGACTGGTCTGGCTACATCCCCTAAGTATTCTGGGGGAGAGTGCCTATGTTTCCACAGCCCTATGTCCCCACATTTCTAAGAATTTTTTCTAGATTCTAAGAATCTGACCGGAGAGAGGAGAGAGACAGGAGGGGGACGCCTTCAAGCGTAGATATAAGATAGATATAAAGATATAAAAGATTAGGAAAAACTAAGGAAAGACGGGGTGTTCATACTCTGACATAGACTTTGTTGACCTGAACTCCGTATACTTTGTTTGCGGTTAGGGAAACCTAGTGTCATTTTTGTGAATCCACAATTGTGTTTTGTAAGCTTAAATGCTGGACTTCAGTAAACTTGCTTAACTGAACTCTTCATCTGAGATTGAGCCTTCTGTTCTGGTAATCTTAAGTCCGATGTAAGAAGGCGTGAGAATTAATAAATTGGAGTCAGATTTGAGAGGCCTTTGGCCTTATTTTAGACATAATTCCCTACACGTCTTTTGAAAAGCAGCATGTGTCTGCCTGTCAGAGTCTGTCAGTGCAATGGGCGGGTTCCCATTGCTTCTTCGTCTTTATTAATGTTGTGCTTCTTATCGCTGTAAAGCTGCTCGCTGTTACCTGCTGTCCATTTGTTCCTTCACTGGCAGAGTCTGCACTCATTTGTCTGCCTCATACAGTAGATATCTGCATTCTGACGGCCAAACTGGTGACCTGTCATATCTGAGTGATGTTCTATGATGGGGGGGAGCCGGGGACGCTAGCAGTGGAAAATCGTTGTTTTTTAATAACGTGAGGTTGTTGAAACGGTTTGGGGGCAAGATATTTAAAGGTCCAGTGTGTAACGTTTTTAAAAGAAATTTCAAAATCTGTGTTGTCTGTTCACAAACTTGTCCTTTTTCATGAATATTTACCACCACCATCAATTCCAAGTATTCCTATTGGCTTGAAATTTTACATTTGCATTTGCATGAACTGGGGTAGACGCTCCATATTCATGCTCCATCTTGAAATACGTTAGCCGGTAAGGGACATACAGGATATACTGCTCCGCCTTTCATGTTTTCGCTGTCACATGATAAACTCACAGGTGCTGCTAATGCTGCTAATGGGTGTCGTCGCCTCCTGGCCCCGGCAAGTTTGAAGAAGGAAACATGGAGGACCACACGTAATCAAAATCCAAATTTCAGGAACAGGAGTCTTTTTCTTCGCCCATAAAAAGAAAAAGGATATTGAAAAGAGCAAGAGACCGGCGTCATCAGAAAAAAACGTAAAGGCTACTGTAGCTGTAATACGTACTTTAAACTGTGTGGTGCAAGAGAGTTGATTGCAATATATGATCTCAACACTAGATGGGAGAAATTCCCACATATTGGACCTTTAAAGAACCAAGGCTACATTTACATTGCTACGTTTTGGTATAAAAACAAATATCTTTTGCTACGTTTGCATCACGCATTCACACTACTCTGGCGTTTCCGAGCCCCTAAACTGGAGACATTTGAAAACACTTCTGAACTCGTTGTGGTTTGGAATCTGCGGGGTTGTGTTGCAGTCTCAACGACCGCAAACTGAGACCTTTGGCGACACTGACACTGACGCCAATGTTTTGCCGCCTGATTGGGTCATGACGTCTCGTTCTCTGAGACTAAGCTACTAACGTTACCATGGCAACTTCCAGCAACAAGCGGAGTATACACGCTGCCTCCTGTTCATGGCCAGTACACTAGAATGTTGATGAGGTATGTGGTTTGGGCGTGTTAGTTTAAACAGAGATTAGTTCTTCTACTGGAGCTAAAATCCCTTGTGTGCCTCAATTATTCCTCAAGATTTAAATAAAGTTTGACTGCCTGGTCTTCAACCTACCCAAGTTCTCCCATACTTCCCAGCTCCTCCGCAGCCTTCATTGGCTCCTGGTGGCTGTTTTAATCTGATTCATGATTGGTTTCCTACCAAGTTGTGAATGGCTCAGGCCCATCACACATCCAGGACATGGTCAAACTATACACCCCAGCTCATCCAATAGTCTCTGCTACTGCCAGTTGGCTTGGTACTCCCTCACCACGAAAGAGGGCCGGCTACCGCTCTACAAAGTCTTGACGGGCAGCCGCCCAGAACCTCCGCTGATGTGCAGCCGCCCAGAACCGCCGCTGACGTCCAGCCGCCCAGAACCGCCGCTGACGTCCAGCCGCCCAGAGTCTCCGATGACAGCTCTTCTAGAGTCTTCCAGTCGTCCAGAGTCTTCGATGCTCGCTCTTCTAGAGTCTTCCAGTCGTCCAGAGTCTCAGATGGCCGCTCTTCTAGAGTCTTCCAGTCATCCAGAGTCTTCGATGACCGCTCTTCTAGAGTCTTCCAGTCATCCAGAGTCTCTTCCAGTCTTCGACGACCGACCTCCCAGAGTCTACGTCGACCGACCTCCCAGAGTCCACGTCGACTGCTCTCCCAGAGTCCACGTTGACCGCTCTCCCAGAGTCCACGTCGACCGCTCTCCCAGAGTGTTCGCTTACGGTCAAGCAAGTGACTTTGTCAGTCTCCGGCGCCCCAGAGACCTCCCCAGTGACTACCCCTGAGACTACCCCCCCCGGTGACTTTGCCGGTCCCCGGCGTCCCTGAGACTGTCCCTGAGACTGTCCCTGAGACCGCGCTTGAGACCGCCCCAGTGACTTTGCCCTTGTCCTGTCCCCCAGAGACCTTGCCTTTGTTTTCGGTCAGACCCTCTCCTGCCCCTCTTGCCCTGTCGGCGCCCCTGTCTACCTCGGTTCCCGTTGCCTGTTTGGCGGACTCCAGCCCAGCTGACCCGTCGCCTGTCTTCAGCCCAGCTGACCCGCCGCCTGTCTTCAGCCCAGCTCCAGAGGGGATTCGCCTTCACAGACGGCCTCCAGAGGGGATTCGCCTTTGCAGCCGGCCTTCAGAGGGGTTTCGCCTTCGCCTCCGTCCTTCAGAGGGGATTCGCCTTCGCGGACGGCCTCCAGAGGGGATTCGCCTTCGCAGCCGGCCTCCAACGGGGTTTCGCCTTCGCCACCGGCCTTCAGAATGGATTTGCCGCTGGCCTTCAGAAGGGAGTCGCCTTCGCTTCCGGCCTTCAGAAGGGATTCGCCTTCGCCACCGGCCTTCTGAAGGGATTCGCCTTCGCCACCGGCCTTCTGAAGGGATTCGCCTTCGCCGCTGGCCTTCAGAAGGGAATCGCCTTCGCCGCCGGCCTCCAGAAGGGTTTCGCCTTTGCTGCCGGCCTTCAGAAGGGATTTGCCTTCGCCGCTGGCCTCCAGAGGGGTTTCGCCTTCACAGACGGCCTCCAGAGGGATATCGTCTTCGCCGTTGGCTTCCAGAAGGATTCTGCCTTCGCCGCCGCCCTCCAGAGGGATTTCGCCTTCACGGACGGCCTCCGGAGGGGTTTCGCCTTCACAGATTACCTCCAGAGGGGTTTCGCCTTTGCAGACAGCCTCTAGAGGGGTCCCGCCCTGAGGGGCTCTACCTTCATCGACGGCCGCCTCTGAGTTCTCGACATCCTGCTTGGCCGCCTGAGGGGCTCTACCTTTGCCGACCTGTTCGGCCGCCTGAGAGGCTTCGCCTTCGCTACCTCAGAGTCCTCAATGTCCTGCTTGGCCACCTGAGGGGCTCTACCGTTGCCCACCTGTTCGGCCGCCTGAGGATCTTCGCTGTCCTGCTCGACCTCCTGAAGTTCCTCGATGGCCTGTTTGGCCGCCCAAAGGGTGCCGTCTTCGCTGCTGTCCGCAGCCCTGGATTAGCTGGCCGCAGCACCTCGGTGCCCAGGCCTCTCTGTCCCCTGTTGCCGAGGCCACTCTGTCCCCTGTTGCCGAGGCCTCCATGTTCCCTGTCCTGAGTGGCCCATCTCTGTTCTCTGTCCCGAGTGGCCCCTCTCTGTTCCCTGTCCCGTGTGCCCCAGTGCTCTCTGTTCCCTGTGCCCCAGAGCCCTCTGTCCCCAGTTCCGGTCGTGTTTCTCCGGTCGTGTTTCTCCGTGTCAGCTATTCTCTGGACTCCCTTGGTTATTTTTTGTGTTTTGGTTTAATCCTCAACTTCAACTTTCTCCTGCCTTCCTGCCTGCTCTCTGCCTTTGGGTCCTCAACTTCCCGGAACTTAACATTCTGAGGATTTACAGGTTTGTAAGTGACTTTTGAAAGCCAGAAATCACTGGCTCCATCAGGGAAAGTAATATCTGAGCTACTGCATTCAATCTCATGTATCAACCCCTCCTACAGACATCATTGTTCTGTTCAGTGGGGTTTTGAAAATCTTAACTTTGTTCCTTTAATTTATTAAAGCCAACATTTTTTGACATGTGGAACTACAAACATTGTGAACAACAAAACAATCTCACTTCATCCTTCTCTTTTTCAGTTTATTTTTCTCTCTCCAGTTCACTAACCTTCCTCCCATTCTCATTCTCATTTTTTTCTCCTTTTGGTTAATCTGCTCACATTTGTCTCCGCTCCCCCTCTTCTCTCCCCTTTTGTTGCTCGCTGCCTCCCTCTCGCTTTCTCTATCTTTCTACCGCTATCACTATCATTTGTCTTCCTTGACTTGTCATTCCTCTCTGTTTTCAAAGTGTGATGATTTCAGTGTCTAACATTTCTTTTGTTCTGTTTTATCTGGCAAAGTGGAGCTGAAATGATCTTCTCTCTCTCCTGCTAGACCGGCCTTTACATCAACATGGGGAGGATTTGGGGGAAACAAAGAAGCCCTCTTGAGAGATACACTGTCTAATGACGTGCAATGGTCTATAAAAGCATGTTATAATAAGGAAAAATAACGATAGGTTTGACAATCGCTAAAGAGGTGTAAAATATTGAACTCAATTCCTTTTAGCTCTGCCAATGCAGAATGCTATGCCTTTCACATCACTCCTATAACAATCAATCCATTAAATTGACCATAAAACCCTCTCACCTATTTCTTACCCCAAAGTGTCCTAACCTTCATTTTGAACATTGTGTTAAGGCGTCAGTATGCTTCAAACAATGTGCTTGTCGGATCTTTTAAGCGTGCCTGAAACTCCATTCACCCACAGCTTACAGACGTCGTAATTTGGGGTCTTGGTATGGCAATTTTGTAACCGACAATTATGCCCACTTTACGCAGGAATTGGCCAGATGTGCAGAGGTGACAGAGTAGCAAGATTTTTTGTTTCAAGCATTATCCTGTCTTAACCCTCTGGGATGCCTATGGTTGGGCGTGCTTTCATTTTGCATGTGTGACTTAACCAGTATATGCGTTTAAGCACATCTCTGAACACCGTCTGATGATAAATGAAAATTCAGAATGCGTTCAGTGCATTTGTACATTTTGACTAGTATGGGTTTTAAAGTGGTGATAAAAAACACATTCATTCAAAAATAAGGACATGTTGGTATGATGTCCATTACAGAAAAATGGTAAGTAATTCACAAACAGTATAGACATCTTTAAGACAGAAAGATGTACGTGTCTACAGCATACTGAGCATACAGGCTGACAGTGGCTAGTGCCGCCGGAGTGAGGAAGGCGGGTTGCCATTGAAATCCATTGTGAGTGCAAGCACAGTTGGGAGTGACGGACGTGGTTTGAGATGTTTTTGGGTTTTTTTATGGAAAAAACCAACACATTCTCACTCCCAGCACCTCAAAAAGGGACGCATTTTTCGACGCCCTTGATGCGGACTCTTGGCGTCACTTTTTGATGCTATGGGCTGTGACCGATTTGGCGTAATTTTTCAATGTGAAGGGTAAAACCACTAAGTTAGGGAAAATGTGGGTATGGAGTTATAAAATGTATGTTTCAGTGACACGCGGGACAAGAACAGGGCATGAACCTCTGTCGAAAGTCCTGTTTGCCCGATTGACCACCCCAACCTGCCTTCTTATGCAGATTTTCAGTCTTTAATACTACTCGCTACCGTTGTCGCTCTTTATGCTACATAATCGTACAGCGCCGCGGTCGAGCTGCTGCTCTGCCCGGTGCGTTCCATACAGACGCTAAAAGGGTGACTTTTTTTTTTTTTTTTGGGTCGCTATCTGATGCTGGGAGCCACTGACCAAGCCTCAGTATTTCTAACCCAGTCTCTTTGGACCAAACCACTGCTCTTCGACTTAAGAGCTGAAGTGCTATACATGACATGTGGGTTTGTAATAATGGAGGTTTACGCTCAAAGGAGACAAAAGTGTCATTTTGATATCTTTCTGGAGTAGATATGAGCACAGGCCTCTCAGTGGAGAGCAAACATTTCATTTTTATTTTAGGAGCAGCTGAAGAGGAGGAAAAAGTGGCTGGGATGCCGGGAGGATAAAAGTCCATGTCACGGTAGTCAGAAGGAAAAGAAAAATAGGAAATTCTTAGTGTTAACGGAAATGGGTGAAAAGAGAGCATTGGTTTCCTAAAGGCATCTTCAAAGTCAATGCAAGAGGGACAAATTATAGTCGAGCTGTGCCAGGTGAAATCTTCCAGTATGTGATTGTGAAGAAAAATATGAGATATGCGAAGTAGAGTGGAATTTGGAGAATGGAGACTTTATAAAAACTGGCTTTAGTGCTGAGGGATGCTGTAAGCCGCATTCTTCTTCTTCTTCTTCTTCTTCTTCTTCTTCTTCTTCTTCTTCTATGTGAAACTTTAAAAACACTTCACCCCATACTTTACCTAGAAAAAGTTAAAAAGTCAAGGGTGGTGGCCGGGTTGGCTCAGTGGGTAGAGCAGGCACACATATCTGAGAGGCTTATGCGTCGACGCAATGTTCCAGGGTTCAAGTCCAACCTGTGATGATTTTCTGCATGTCTTCCCCCTCTTTCTCACCTAGCTGTCCTATTAATTAAAAGGTGGAAAAGCCCAAAAAATAATCTTTAAAAAACAATGTCAAGGGTGAATACAAGCAGCATATGAGTTTTTTTTTTTGACCTTTTCCTAATTGAAATCTGGTTGGTTGTTGTTGTGCTTTATCTCTGTGAGGAATGTTAGGGCATCGTTCATAGGTTAAAGGTTCCATTGACTATTTGGATGAGAGTAGGGTTGGTTACCAAAACCCGGTGCTAATACGGCACTGGATTTCGGTGCCTCATTTCTGTGCCGCTTAAATGCCTTCTGCGCTGCTCTCTGATGCTCTGAAGCAGACGGTAGAGGCAACAGGAGCATTACTGCACGTGACACTAGTTAACTCTTCACTTGACAGCAGGTAACGGTAGCCTACCGTTAGCTAGCAGCTGGATTAAACACGGTTAAAATGCTGACAGCTAAACGGTGTAAAGGGTGTCTGTATTTCACTTTAGAGGATTCCCACAGCGGGACGTTAAGCAGTGTGCAGCTGCCGTTGTCGGAAAAACAACACAGCTGTGCTGCGTTCACTTGAAACTAGTAAGCCTGTGGTGCATTCAAAGTTATTGTAAAATACCCTATTACCCTATTTTTTTTTTTTTTTTAAGTATCGGTTTAGGCACCCGCACCATTTCAAAAGTATTGTTTTAGCACCGGTATCGAAAAAAACCGATACCCAACCCCAAATATATACAGTAAAGCTTTATGCAACTACAGTGTGCATAAAGACACTGGAGACAGTACTCCTCTTGTTTAAACCTTGGAGTTGATATGTCCTACCCATAGGCTTAATTTACGGGGAGGTGGCAGAACTGGGCTTCTTCCAAAGTTTTTGTTCCTTTTTTTTAAAGGTTTAAATTGCTTTTTCCGATGTATTTTTGGGGCAATTTTTTTCAGATTTTTTTTTTTTTTGTCGCCTTTTTAAGGTTTTTATTGGACAATTTTTTTTCAACATTTTTGTCGCCTTTTTCATTGATTCTCCAGAGGGATATCGCCTTCGCCGCTGGCCTTCTGAGGGGTTTTGCCTTCGTCGCAGACCTTCAGAAGGGATTCGCCTTCACCGCCGGCCTGCAGAGGGATTTTGCCTTCGCTGACGGCCGCCAGAGCCTTTGTCGCTGGCCTCCTGTAAGTCCTCGACAACTTGCTTAGCCTCCAGAGGGTCTTCACCTTCGCCGTCCTGCTCGGCCGCCAGAAGGAGTCTGCCTTCGCCGCCGGCCACCTGAAGGAGTCTGCCTTCGCCGCCGGTTTCCCCCAGGCCTCTTTGCCCACTAGTACCCCGTGCCCTAGTGCCTAGCAGCTCTGTTCCCAGTTTCCTGGGTCCCTATTGAATCTTGTGCCTGCCCTCGCCCTCCGGGGTTGATTTGTTTTGTTCCTCCGTTAAATCAACGAGTCTGCCCGATTTCAGTTCACACGATCTGTACCACTATGTGGTAAACTGGTGCTGATCTCAAAGCTTTTAAAAATCTGGATGCTTACCAGTTATTTGTAGCTGGCTGGGTTACAGGAATGCTACACTAACGGCGGGGGGAGGTACCTCATAATGGCAAAGATAAGACATCAATCTAGGGTTTATTTTGTATTAACATCTATTCTTTACTTAAGTAAAGATTTATATAACGCGTAGCCCATGTTTTTAGAGGACATGGTCGGTCGTGGCTACCCACATACTAATGTTCACTGGGTGTGCCAATGCAACTTCCTAGCTAATGGATGCCTGAACACATCCCAGCTCTGGGAAGTCATTAATTATCTATCACACGTTAATCCATGCAGTAAATCACGGAGTGAATATGATCAGTAGTAACCACACAGAATTGTAACATCTAGCCATCTTCTTATCTGTGATTATATTTGCTGTGTAGCTTATGTTTAGATTTGTCCGGTTGTTGGGTACTTATAGGTGTACAGATCCAATTATTGGCAAGTTATCAAAGATGTTTTATCAATATTAAAGTTATGAATATGGTTATTAATAACTTTATCAAATCAACAAACAATCAGAACGGGGCACCACCCTGAAACTTCAGGGGCCAATATTGAACTGTGAAATAGTCTCATTAGTGGTGTTCCCTTTAAAATAGAGATCTTAACCTGGTTAATCTATTTGATTCTTTAAAGGAAGGGTGAAGTTTGAGCAATACCTGTGTCCAACCAGCAATTATTACAATAAGTACACAAATAATCACAGACAACTGCTAATTAAAGTATAGTAGAATTTTTTTTTTTTTTAACTTCAAATTGTCAATGGCCAATCAATAATCATTTGATCAATTAAACCAAATATACGTTTCTTTTAAGTACAACAAAAAGTGTGTGTGTGTGTGTGTGTGTGGTTGACGAAACCTGGGGGTTGTTTGGTCACGCCCAGATTAGCCGGTCATGGAAGCTAGGCTAGGTGTAAGCTGCACAAAAGCTATTTAGCCCCCAAGAGGGCGGCAGTGGGCCACGTGCAGGTTCCACGTGGCTAGGCTAGCCAGTTAGCTCTCAACTAACGTGTTGCAGACAAAGGGACCCCCTCTAAGGAGTGCAGTTGTTAAGGAGTGTGCGCTCTGTAGCTACGTGACTAGCTTTTGACCAGCTGTTCACCTTAGCGCGTGTGTGTAGCTATGTGTTCATATATATATGTGTGTGTGTGAGAGGTTAGAGAAAGAGGAAAGAAAGAGATGTATACTTAGATCTTTGTTATCGATAATGACCAGCCCTCTCAGTCACTCATGCCTGGACTAACGTGAAATTAGGGCAGACTCTGAGAATTCCGTCTGAGTGAGGGGGCGTTCATTATAACCACTCCGGTGTACAGTACCTAAACTCCGTGGAAGGAGCTAGCAATGTAGCATTTACAGTTTACCCAAGCTACATTAATCAACACATCATCAAGAAGTATTGTGATCAAATGATACATTCACAGCAAAATAATGGAACACAGCGGTCACCATCAGATTAATAAATCAAAACGTGCAGCAATAGCACTGTATTAATCAGATCACATTAATGGTAATACAAAATAGCAGCAATAGCAAATTACTCATTAATAAAACACACCATGTTCTAATCTGCCCAGAACACTATGAAGCCTCTTACTTTGGGTGTGCAGTTCGTTGTTTCTGTCCATAGATTTCCACAGAAAAACAGAACGAGTCTGTGTGCTCGTCAGCGGCGCGGAGCCCAAGCCGCAGTCGACTTTGAAGATTTCCTTCTAGAGAACGTGTTGTTCTCTCTGCAGCATTGAAACACAACGTGTGTTTCCAGGATCCAGTAGTGTTCTTCATAACACCTAGAAATAAATCCACTTTCTCCAGAAAATAGCAGTTTTAGCACAAGCTTGTGTGCTTCCTGCAGCAGCATGAGCCACAAGCGGAAGACGATAAAAAAGGTGTGTCCAAAGTTTTTATAGGCTAAGGCCCCATGCTGTGTTCAGAGGCCGTTAAGCGAATGGGGATTCAGAAATCTCTGAGGAGGTGGGAACTACAAGCTTGTAGTTTTTAGGGTTTTGACCACTTTGGCCACTCCTTCGTGGTCATTCGGCCATTTTGTGATCTTTTTCCTTGGGGTGACATGTGGGAGTTTGGTGACAAGGCTGTGGTTTTTCCACTTGGGCCCGGCTTCTTTGTCTCTGATTACATGTTGGCTGAAATCCCTTTGCTTGAAAAAGATGTTTAACCCACTATTGGATGGTTCCAACACGGTGGATATTACGACACGATGGGCAGCAGCTAGCGAGCAGTCCAAAGCTAGCTGCAGCTAGCTCGTCAGCTAGCCGGGGTAGGAGCTCCGCAGACCCGCAATTAACTTGTGTTTTTTTGGCGTTTTTGAAGCTATTTTCCATGCCATGTCATCTTTAATTTAAACAATATTGTTTTGTATGTGTGTTAAGTTAAATGATCAAGGGAACGGCTTTCTTTTTTGGATATGTAGCTAGGTCAGTGAATAACCAATGTTAGCTAGTTATGTGGGTCATCATCGGGTTGGATACATCCATGGGTTGGACCTGTTAGCAGGACAGCTGGTTAGCACGGCAGCTAGCTGGTTGAGGATCATTTTATTTATTACTCATTTAAAACAAAAAGGCAATACATTCACATGCTTGTGTTGGTGAGGATTACTCTGCAGATTGTGAATGTGAGAACACAAGTGAAAATGTACGAGTTTAGCTTGCCATCCATCTACAGCATATATATATATATATATATATATATATATATATATATATATATATATCGCTTCCGCCGTCCGTCATGGCGTTCATAATTAGCGCGAGTAGAGCGTGATGTCACGTGCAAAGGGTGAATACTATCTAGTAATTGTTGACTCTATTACTCCAACTCTGAGCGAACTCTCTGCTCCTCACCACAGGGCTTCAGGTGCTGCTAGCAAAAGTAGCAGTGCTTTGCCTTTCTGAGAATATAGTTCACGGTTAGAAGATGGCTGTGTCTCATATGACCTTGTTATTTGTACACCCTGTGACTATAAAAATCACAACATGTGAATAGGAACATGTTAGCATTATTTTGGCACTTATTGGGAGCAGTAGGCTAGTTGGAACCGGTTACCTCCAGGATCTGTGCTAGGCTTAGCTAGCGCTGAGGGCGTCAGACAGAGTTACAACACGTACGGAGATGAGAAGGGTATGTATCAACTTGTCTAACTCTGGGGGTTACTGTGAATAAGCTAAAGTCCCAATAGGTCAGCGTGTTCCTTTAAGGGGAGAGAGCGGGAATGACATGTAGCAAAGGGCAACAGGTCGGACTCAACTCTGTATATGGGCTCGCGCTCTACCAGGTGAGCTACCCAGGCATCCTTTTTAACACTCTTTCAAGCTATTTAAGATGCATCGTCTAAAAACAATCCCTGTATCTCACTAAGATGTGACTTGTTAGGTGACTGTGTCTTATATTAAGTGTTATTAGATATTTTGATTAGAAATTAGATGAATATACTTTGTAAGATTTAGCTTTTTTGCAGTGCAGAACACGATTTTATCTAAGTTTGTTATCTGTCTAGCCTCGGACACGCAATCATGAGGATAGAATAGACAGCATGAAGACAGGCAGTTGTATATGTAGTTGCAGTGACAAAAAAAAGAGGAAAGTAAAA
>NC_135867.1:2368981-2383981 GCF_031162955.1 Sander vitreus
GTTCCCACAGACAGTAGTGAGAGGAGAAGAGATTGTGCAAGAGAGTGTGGGGGGATTTGGATCTATTTTTCTTTTTCTGTTCTGATCCTTCAGTCGCTCACTCTTTCCAAATTTCCCATTGTTTTCGTATCCCTCTCACTCTTGTTCTCCTTCTGTGTATGATATGTGTGCAGGATAGATTTTGGATAAACATGATTTGTCATTTACATCTTTGCACAGTGTACACACACACACACACACACACACACTGACACTTGGGTTCAGGGGGAAGGAGTGACAACTGGCAAACGTTTCTCTGTCTTTCTCTCATACACACATGTGCAGGCACACACAGGAAACATACATGACCCCTATTTCAGATCCTGTGATCCTGTCGACACATTCCCACCTATCTACTGGCTGTTGTTGTCAATTATAACTGACTGCAACATCCCCAATTCCTTTCTGCCAGGGGACCTTTGTTGCATCTCATTCTCCATTTCGCTATCCCCTCATTTTCTGTCATCTCTGAACTGTCAAAGATAGGCCTAAACAATGACAAAAGACGCATACACACCGACTGTTGGTAAGAAGGCACACTCTCCACACACTATTCACCCAGCCACCATGCCCTCCTCTGTAAGAGTTTTCAAGGCTTTATAACACTGCCATGCTGCTCCCGCCTTTGCTTCTGAGAGACAACAGTCAGTTATGCAGAGCCACAAGAAGTCATGCTGCCGTTTTTCTGGCAAAGCACAGTCTTGGGGGAATTACTAGAATTGTTGGGACTTTATGAATTATAGAGTGTGGTCTAGACCTACTCTATCTGTAAAGTGTCTCAAGATAACTCTTGTTATGATTTGATACTATAAATAAAATTGAATTAAATTGAAAAACCAATCCATCATTGGAATTTTCAAATCATTCATTGATTATTGAACACAGTAGAAGCTGTTTTCATACCACAAGCCTTTATTAACTGTGATGTACTCTTTTCTTTTTTAAATGGTTCACCTATTTAATGTGGATGCTAACCAGTAATCTTAACCAGTCCCATATGTGCAAAAGAACAGTAACAAAAAAACGCTGGGATGCTCACACAATATTTGTAGAACATTAACCTGTCATAGTTGTGGTTTTCGGTTGTGGTTTTTCATGTTTTATTTTCTCATTCATTGCCTGTTTTGCTTGTTTCCCTGCCATTTGTTTCCTGTTTTGCAGTATTGTTCCGTTTTGTTTTTCTCAATACCATTCTTGTGTAGGTTTTCACGTTTCAGTTTCCTGTTTTATTTTGTAGTCTGTTTCTCCTGTGTCATGTCTTGTTTGACTTCCTGCCTTGTGTGTTTTCCTGCCTTTGTGATTGTCCGCCCCCGCCATGATGTGTTCCACCTGTTCATCATTACCTTGTATTTAGTCTCTGTGCTTTCTTTGTCTGTTGTCCGATCATTGTCATTACGTCTGTCCTTTCCTGCGTCAATCCCTTGGTCTTACTCTATGTAGTTTTATTCCTAGTGCCAGATGTTGACCTGCTTGCTGCAGGACACCTTTTGTTCGTAAGCCGTTTTTTTTATTTTTAATAAACCTTCAAAACCGTCCGGCTGCCTTCTCGTCTCTACCCTCTGCATTTTGGTTCCAAGCCTGCACAAACTCTGACACCTCCGGGGGTTAAATTGAG
Source organism: Sander vitreus (assembly GCF_031162955.1). Classification (NCBI taxonomy): domain Eukaryota; kingdom Metazoa; phylum Chordata; class Actinopteri; order Perciformes; family Percidae; genus Sander; species Sander vitreus. The sequence goes on from NC_135867.1 coordinate 2,370,636, forward strand.
CAAGGGCTGTCCGTGGCTCAGCCTATCATTTTCTATGTCATCAGGGGACACTTAACTTCAACAATGGACATATTTTTACACTTTTCTCTGTCTTAATACAACAATCATAACTATATAGCTGAAGAGAACAGTTCTAAAATTAGATATGTAAACATCAGATTTTTCACAGGGGTTCCTTTTTTTTCTGTCAATGGGTTTCCTTAAAAAGCTAACGAGCTGATTAGCGACTTCAGTCGAGGTAAGGGTAATGCACCTTAACGGTGGTTGCCACCCACCATAAAACGGGAAGAAGACGAAGAAGAAGAAGAGCAATCGGTGCACTTGTCAGTTAGTCGGACAGCACAGATGGCAGAAACAACACCATTCCTATTTTTAAAGACACAGGAGAGTGCACAGGAAGATTGTATTGCTGTAGTTTGGTGCACCGCCAACAGTATCTAGAAGGACTTTAAAAAAGTGTTCTGGTGTTCAGAGCAAGGGGTTGTCTCACCTTGTTATATTTTATTTACACTTTGTCAAGTTCTATCAATAAGATTGTCTGCCAATGCCCAACCCTGAAACCACAGAGTCCTCCCTCACCCACCACCCCACAATACACACACACACACACACAACAAATCCCAATTTAATCCCTGGAGGCCACACTGACTAAAGTCATCATGTATGATGTCATCACACATCTCCAGGAGAACATAGCTGCTTTAGACCATTCCTAAAAGCTGTCCAGTGCTCGCCCCCCCTCACTCTGCACAGATAGTGTACCAACTAGAGCAGAAATAACATTACAAAACAAAATTGGAACTGCTGTCATTTGACTACAGTTGTACAACACAAGAGGAGGCCTGAGAGAAAAGCACTGGTGGCTCTGCTCACTCAGCCCGGCTACATGGTGATGGAGCATGACATAGCCATGTTGTGTGTGTTGTTTTTTTGAATGCATGCTTACCACTTTTGAGTGTCCATGGGGTGAACCACAAACACTAAGTGACTTCACTTCTGACAATATCAGGGTTTTCCGTACTACTATAAGGCTTAGGCGCAGCACCTAATGCTGACCTTACACCAAACGACTTTTCAAGCAATTCCACTGCCGCAAACTAATTTCAAATATCGGAATGAAATCATGAGTCTTGCTACAGTTGTGGCGCTCCCGTCGTCTTAATCGTTTGGTGTAAGGTGGTCATAAAACTCAGTCTCAGTCAGTCTTTTTCCCATCTTGACATTCCGACAAAAATCAAACGTGTTTGATATTATCGTAAGTTTTAAGTTTTGGTAGTGAAGTTAAATCATATGAACCAATGGGTGGGCTCCCTCCAGCACCAAACAGGAAGCAGAAATGGCGAGAGCCAGTGTTGTTTATGGCTGCTTTGGCGCCGCTAGTGGGAAAGTTGCTGATTTTCAACCCTTCTGAAGGGAGTCATCCAACGGGAGTTTTACCGGCGGATAAATGCAGACCTCCGGGTACTGGAGACATTCATCTGCATGTACGGCAAACAGAAAATCTGCAAACTTTCCCTTAAGTTACCAGCTAACAGCTAGAGGTAGCTAGCTAGCTTGGTTAACTTTTTCAAAACGAATCTAGTTGTAGTCTTGCAATGTGTGACCCTGCCAGATCCCCAGTCTTTACACATTATGACAGTCTTGAACGTTAGATGTGAGATGATTGTCTTTAGATGTGAGATGGTGTCAGACTTTAGTTTTTTCAAAGTCTTCTAGTGTATGGTAGGCATGAGTCGAATGAACTTAGCCCAACTAAAATACTTTTCTTAGATATAATGTGATTGTGATGACTGCCGGTCCCCAGTGGACTTCTTTTAGCACGTTTTTGTCTTTAAGCTTTTTGAATGTTAATTATTTATTATCTGCTCTAGCTTTTCCAGCATTTTAGATTCATATATGGTATTAATAATGGTCCAAAATTATGTAAAATCTATGTAAAAAAAACTAGTATTTTCTTGAGGGAGGACCCCTAAACCCCCCGCTAATTATGTGCACTTCCACAAACCTAGGGAAAACCAGGTTGTCATGAAGCATTTGTGCATATAGCAACGAAAAGTAAAGCACTGTAACTCGTAAGCATTCCACATATTTTTTTGCTTTTGTCAGCACCATATTGACCGCTGCTGTATAAGATATAACATATAGAACACACAGGGAGGAGGTAGGGGTGGATGATAAAACACAGGGCTTTCAAGCAGAGGAGCGGAGTCCGTTTCCCAGGTAAAACAAAATACTTTCACCCAGTAGCGTGTTTGTTCCTCGGAAATGTTTTAATCCAAACCACAATCTTTTTCCTCAACCTAACTAGTCGTTTTGGTGCCTAAACGGTGCGGATCCATTTTTGCGACACGACTGAAGCGTGGTGTCGTGACGTAATTCATCCATGGTTGATGCTCGGTAGGAATACCATCTCGAATTTTACAAAAATAGTTCACCGAAACGTGATGGATAGTCGCGTCGCGTTCAACAGATTAATTTGCATAAAGATGGGCATCGGCCAGTTTTTTGGACGCGGAGCATTTTTTCAAATGAAGCGCCACCTTCCCGGGATGCTTTGTGGGTGCATTTAAGTCGCTTGACGTCACCCAGAGGAATAAGGTGGAGCGACGGCCATGTGGATCTGCACGGTAACTTTTGTCGCTGCATGACGCTCTCTTTTTCTGAGCTAAACTCAACTGCCACGGCCCCTAAAAGGACCGTCATCTGGCGATGCTCTGTACCCGGCTCACAGTCACCTATTGGCTGCTAAACATATCTACCAACTGCCGCTGATGTCACGGAGCTTTGTAGCCGGCGTCATGTGACCAACTAGCGGCCTATAGTAGTATAGTAGTATCCTACTCGCCTAGTTTCGTAGGATACTTTCTAAGGCGACTTGAGACTGTACGGAGTGAGCAGCCAGATCATGCTTATGTTCTACCAAGCGATCCTGGAGAGCATCATCAGATGCTCACTGGAGCTTAACATCACCAAGACCAAGGAAATGTGTTGCCATAGGGGCCGACTGCTTGATTCTCCTCATCCACTACCCACACCATTGAGACTGGAAGGGCAAGTAGTGGAACAGGTTGAAAGTTTCAAGTACTTTGATTGACCACCGTCACACCTTCACCCTGCATGTTGACACAATTTACAAAAAAACCAGCGCATGTGTCTCCTCAGAAGGCTTACAGGATTTGAAGTGAGACAGGACATTCTATCCAGAGTATACCAGTCACTGATATTCTGTCATCACTTTCAACATCACATCTTGGTACAGCTTCCTACCAAAGAAATGCAAGAGAAAGCTGGCTAGGATAGCCAGGCAAGCCGTTAAGATCATAGGCATTCCACAAAAACAGCCAAGCAGTGGAAAGAAAATCCAACTTCATCATGCAGGATGCCTCCCACCCCCTCCACCAAAGCTTTGAGCTATTACCATCAGGAAGAAGGTTCAGAGTGCCTCTGGTTAAAAAGTCACTATACAACAAATCCTTCATTCCTAATGCAATACATATACAAAACTCATGCTACTGACACATCACACACACTCCGCACTCAATCAAAAGAAAATGTTCTAACATGGCAACATATTAGACAATAAAGCTTTTTGAATCTTGAATCTTGATAAAGAAGGCAACTTTTCTAGGGTTAGGGTTCTAGTCTATTCTATTCTATATCATACGGATTGGCGTGCATTCATTTTCGTAGTATATCGTACGAACCCGTTCACGAGAATGTGTTGGGAAAATACTGGCTGTTAACATCCTAAACAGACAATTAAACCCACCTACAACGACGAAACATTACGCAAACTATTATTGTTAAGCAATGTTAGCCAGACAGTATACGATATAAATCAATATGATCTCTTCACAGTTGCTGTTTCCTAGGAGCTCAGGACCTCAAACATGGCTGCCGGACGCTGTGTTATTCCCTGAAAGCCGTCTGCTTTCAGGCCAAGGTGGTTGGAGTGTTCCGGTGCTGCTTTGATAGTAGTAAGGTGGGATGTAGTGCACAGCTGTAGCTCAGGAAGGTGTGTGTGTGTGTGTGTGTGTGTGTGTGTGTGTGTGTGTGTGTGTGTGTGTGTGTGTGTGTGTGTGTGTGTGATCCCTGAGCCCTGAGCCTGGCACTCTCGGACTGGAGGCTTGAGTTGGACAGACAGACAGACGGGGAGGAGGTTGTTTTTGTTGTAGTCGAAGTAGATCCCTGAGGTTGGAAAAGCCGGTTGCATCTGAACTCTGACCTCCCACCGCCACCTCTGGCTGTGACACACACAAACACACACGGGCATGCATAAAAACACACACACACACACACACACACACATCCAGAGGTATGCACTGGAACACACAACACAACTGAAGTACTGTGCCCACGCCTGCATGGGCAGATATCACAAATGCACATATAAAACAGGACACACACATACACATGAGTAATTCACGCCTCAGCTTGCAGGCTATAGGCTGAAAATTTCACTTGGAATTTCTATTGAATTTATTCATGTCATTTGTGTGTTTGATGTGAAAATGAAAGGCATTGCAGTACGGTTGTGTTGTTGTTGTTGTTGTTGTTGTTGTTGTTGTTGTTGTTGTGTTGTTCTTCTTCGTCTCTGTCTCACTTTTTCTGCCTCATTAAAAATGATCCTAATAGCATGGATGTTGAAAAGCAGTTAGTGTTTATTTAGCTGGCAGAGTTTTTTACACGAGTGAAGAAAAAGAAAATATATAGACCATAAATACTCAAAGTTATACATCACTGAGACACAAAACAAACCATAAAACCATAAAACTCAATCACTGCTAAATGGTTTGGAAGCCAATAAAATAGAAATCGAGGGGAATATGATAACAGGAGGTAAAAAATATATTTACAGCCATGCCAGAGAAAATGAGTTTGGCTCCAAAAATACTAAAATTCTGCAGATTTCAGATGCTGCCGAAGGAGTCGCTCCCCTTTTTTTTAGTCCGCGCCAACCCTTAGTCTGTCTGTAATGGCGTTTTTCCATTACATGGTACCTGCTCGACTCGCCTCGCCTCTACTCGCCTCGCCTCTACTCGCCTCGACTCTACTTGCCTCACTGTGCGTCCGTTTTCCATTGCAGATTTTAGTACCGCCTCAGCGTGGCTGGTCGTCATAGCGGCGCCGCAGTAAACTGCCGTGACCTAACGCGACACACACACAGAACAGAACAGAACGTGGAAGGTGTGTTGTTGTTGCCACAGTCAGAAGACACATTTTGTTTCAAAAGAAGCTGTAAGCAGCAAAAATAAACACAGCTGGCTAAACTATTTAAAAATGGCGGGTTTGTTCAGGACACCCCCGTCTGTCACTTTCACGTCACCTTTTGGTATCGGCTCAGCTCGCTTGGAACCTCGACTGATGTGGTACTAAAAAAAGTACCCGTTAGCAGGTACCAGGGACTTTTTTTTCGTAATGAAAAACCAAAAAAGGCGAGTAGAGTCGAGGCGAGTCGAGCAGGTACCACGTAGTAGAAAAGCGCCATAAGTCCGCCCGTCAACTACTGGGTTCCACTTACAAAGTTAGTAACCAGCCTGACAGTCACTAGATCAACCAGATATAAAGAAAGCAAGAGAGAGTCAGAGATAGGCCGAGTTGGTTTAAATGTTTCTGCATCATGGAGAGAGACTGGCCCTGTTTTCCAATGCTCGTACTAACTATTTAGCAGTGGTGGAATGCAACTAAGTACATTTCCTCAACAACGGTACTTAACAGTCCAAATGTTGAGGTACTTTTACTTTTCATTCCACTTTCTACGTCTACTCCGCTACATTTCAGAGAGGAATATTGTACTTTTAATTCCTCTACATTCATCTGTTACAGCTTTAGTTAATAGATACTTCATAAATTAAGATTTTTGCACACAAAACACATGTAGTTTATAAAATACAATGTTTTATTATAAATGAACTACAATATACAATATAATGGCCTACAAGTCCAGCTGAAATGATTAGACCATTAAACACACATCCTTTCCGGTTTCTAAAATGTGAGGATTTTTCTGCGTTGAGTGCTTTTCAACGGGGTAAGCGAGCATCCGGAAAGCGTACCTCCTATGGGGAGATTCTGAGGCTAACAAGCCATCACCTCCCGTTAGCATCCCATTGACTGCCATTCATTTTGGCGTCACTTTGACAGCGAATAACTTTACATCTGAAGCGTTTAAAGACTCTATTTGTCCGTTGTTTATTTCTAAAGAAACACGACAATGTATAAAAGGCTCCATTACCTTGTACCTCACGTTATGGCTCCGTAGCAGACGTTTTTGTAAAAATATGCTAACGATTACGTCATGACCACGCGACTTTCTGTCCCACAGTAGATACATTACCGTATAGTACAGGAGAAGCTCGCAGGCAATGGGGGTGGATGTGGAGCCCATAGAGAGTCCATGAAAGCATCGGAACAAAATATTTCAGCAAAGTTTTGATGGATTGGAAATACTTCGGTATGTGGCAAGTGAATTCATATGAAGTAACATTTATCCACGAACAACTAGGATATTTTAAGAAAAGTATATGTTGTTAAATAATGAAGTAGGGGTAACGAGGTATAGGCTACTTATATTCACGGGGGATGGGGAAATTATACAGCCAATGGAAAAAACCCATCTCAATGTCAATATTCCTTTATTCTGCAAGATTGGGAATGATTGAGATTTCTCTTGGCACAGCTACCAGAAGACTTCCAACTTTCAGACAGGTTGCTCACGTCACATCGTCAACCTCAGTTTGAGGCTGCTCAGTAACGCTCAGCCATCACCGGAAAAGTGCTTCTAATATACTTCACTGGTCTCCGTCGAAGTCTGATGTTTAATTAAGTAACATTTTCAATGCAGGACTTTTAAATGTAACAGAGTAGTTTTACAGTGTGGTATTACTACTTTTATTTAAGTCAAGGATCTGAATACTTCTTCCAACATTGCTATTTAGTATGCCAGAAAAACTACACAGACTACACAGGGTATTCAGCCGTATTACGTACGATTCCAAACAGCAGGGAGCAAAAAATGCTCCGTTCAAACTGTGACCTGTGTAGGGAAGAACTGAACAACGGTTCATCACTTCGCAGGAAGCAAGTTTACCCATCATCATGTCATTGCACCTCGCTGATGCGTAAATAATCAAATCGCATCAGTTGAATCAGTTCTGTAATGATATCAGTTTTTGTTTTAATGTTTTAGTTCAGTATTGCAAGAAGTTAACATTACCAGGGTAACACACAGAGGAAGTGATAGCTATGGCAATCTGACCACAAAAAATGCTACTGCATTTAATCCTTTATTTTATAAATGCATTTCAAAACACCTAAAAAAAGGCTGACTGTGCAAGATTAACAACGAGCAGACGAGATCTAGAAACGTCACTCGCACAGAGCTGAGGTTGAAAAACTGTGTGCCTTCCCAGAACCTAATTCCTCTATCACCTGGGATTCCCTTTCTAACCTCTGATCACACACACACACACACACACACACACACACACACACACACACACACACACACACACACATACACTATAGGCTACACGTAATACACGCATGCAGCACATGTCCAAATTGGCCACAACAGCTAGGTTGGTGACGTTGCAGGTTGTTAAGTAGTCCCAATAGTATGCACACTGCATGTAGTCTATATAGTAGTATGTAGTCTAACCCTAACCCACTTTCGGGATTGCTCCTCTGCCGCCGGAAATTCTGCCGGATGTCCGTCACCTTGGGCTTTCTTTGTGTTGTAATTCTAAACTCCCGGTGAATTTCTGAGGACTATGGGTAACTGCTCCTCAGATCTCTACAGGGTAAATCCAGACAGCTAGCTAGACTATCTGTCCAATCTGAGTTTTCTGTTGCACGACTAAAACTACTTTTGAATGTTCCACCAAAACAGCGAACAACAGTTCCTTCCCTTGGTTCCTTGGTGATTGGTTTAAAGAAATGCCAATAAACCAGAGCATGTTTTTCTCCCATCCCGGAATGCTGTATGGACTAGCCAGACCCTCCTCCGCAGCGGTGTGGAGGAAGGTCTGTGTTAGTCTCGGCAACTAACACATACTTTGTAAAGCCAGCAGAAGTACGTACTAAATTAAAAGGGAAAAGTATGCATTTTGGAAGCCTGGGTTTAAGTGTGTTCGGCACCATGGAGAGAGACCCAAAGAGAGCCTGAGTTAAATGTTTCAGCACAGACAATACTTAGTAGTTTTGTAATAAACTGGCTGAGAGCTTCAAATCACTGAGCGGACTGTTTTTATCTAATTTCCCCAATGTTTTTATCTTCTCTATTCACTCTGTGATATCCTACCCACCCCCAATCTCTCAAGTTTTTCCAAATTATCAGCAAGTACACTCTATTACAGACCCTTCCTAATATAATTAAAATACTCTCTTGCATGTCTCTCTTATTCCCTTTTCCATCATCCTCTATCGCTCCCAATCTGTCTCACTGCCTCCCTCTTTCTGATTATCTTCTCTCCCTCTTTCACTTTCTGGCTCACAAATCTTGAAAATTGAGATCTGAAGTATGGCGATGCTAGAAGCCTTGAGACACGAAACAAATATAAAAAAATAAAAAAAGTACAAGGCTACCACTCTCAGTCAAATGTAGACACTCCTTTGGCACAGAGAGGCTTGACAACAGCCTACCCTCATTCCTCTGTCTGAGAGATTTCTGTTTCGAGAGCAAGTGGGTCCTCCACTCGCTTTACTTGGCTTCACATACTCAGGCGGTAAACACACTAGAGTGTATTAGTATCGTAAGAGAGCTGTATACTTAGGCTTTTAACCCCATGCTTTGTTGCAGAGTGTAAATTGGAGTACTGTGTCGCAGGTGTAAGAAAATGCTTCCTGTCAGGCACTCACCAGAATAAAATAAAACTCAATGTGGACTGGACTGGCATTTACATTTTGATTTCTTTCATTATCCACAGTTGAGTCAGTTCTTCACATGGCTCAGGATCATGTCATGTGTCACAGCACGGTGCTAAGATGCACTGCGGCAGGGCCCGACTGTACACCTTCAGCTGCAGCCGACCTCGCAATGGACATGGAGAATGAGTATTTTAACTATTTATTGGATGTTGTTGTTGTTGGCTTTGTTTAGAGAAGAGATAATGTAATTATAACAAATTGCAATTCAATTAGAAATGTACAGTTTTTTTCTTTTCTTTTTTAGAACCATCTTAGCCAGGGTGCAGTTGGAAGAGATGTGTTTTTAGCCTGCGGATCTTTTTGTAATCCAATTTGAAATATTGCTTTTGTACCTAGGCGTTCTTAATTTCACATAAACTTTAGGTCCTGCTGCTTGCTTTATTGATTTAACCCTCGTGTTGTCCTCGGGTCAAATTTGACCCATTTTCAAAGTTTTATTTTATCAGAAAAAACGTATTTCTTTCAACCGAACTGCCCAAAAAATAACATGGATGCACGGATGTACGTCGTATGGAACCCATGCAACGTTCGTGGCAGGCAAAATTAATTGAACTTGAATTTTGTAATGTAATATAAAATAAGTAATGCTTTATTACATTCGATCAGATGCATTTAAACAGCTTTGTGTAATTGTTTTAAAGGAACACGCCGACTTATTGGGACTTTAGCTTATTCCCCGTATCCCCCAGAGTTAGATAAGTCCATACATACCCTTCTCATCTCCATGCGTGTCGTAACTCTGTCTGACGCACCCACCGCTAGCCTAGCTTAGCACAGATCCTGGAGGTAACCGGCTCCATCTAGCACCGTTGTTACTTTCTGCTCCTCACCACGGGGCTTCTCAGGTGCTGCTAGCAAATCACTCCGCCCAAGTAGCAGTGCTTCGCCTTCTGAGAATATAGTTCCCAGTATGTAAACGGTTAGAAGATGGCTGTGTCTCATGTGACCTTGTTATTTGTACACGCTGTGACTATACAAATCACAAAATGTAAATAGAAACATGTTGGCGTTATTTAGTCACTTATTGGGAGCGGTAGGCTAGATGGAGCCGGTTACCTCCAGGATCTGTGCTAAGCTAGGCTAGCGGTGGTGCCGTCTGACAGAGTTACGACACGCACGGAGATGAGAAGGGTATGTATGGACTTATCTAACTCTGGGGGATACGGGGAATAAGACAAAGTCCCAATAAGTCGCTGTGTTCCTTTAAACCAGAACAAAAACTGACAGAAGCTGAAACTTCCACGTTTCCACCACATTTTTACTCCCATCACGTCAATATGCAACGCTCAGTCAGGTGCCTTTGGCGTTTGTTATTGATGCAAAAAGTCGCCTTTGGCATCATATTTTGACGCGCTTGGTCGGGGTGATTGGCCTCACTTTTATGACGCTCTGGGTCAGGACGTAGGTTTAACTGACATGCGACACAAGAACGGGACAGTTAGGTTTAGGAAAAGATGGTGGGTGGCGTTATAAAATCAACGTTTCAGTGACACGCGGGACAAGAACAGGACATGAACCCCGGTCTCCTGGGTGAAAGTCCTGTGTTGCTTGACCCATCCTCCACCCCAACCAACCTCCTCAGGTGGTACCGTTGTCCCTCTTAATACTACGTCATATCACGGTCGAGTTGCTGCTCTGCCCGATGTGTTCCATACAGACGCTAAAGGGTGATTTTTTTTTTTGGGTTGGTATGTGACGCTGAGAGACACCAAGCGCCAGTATTTGATGAGTTGGGAGTGAGAACTGGTTGACGTTTCATATGATTTACAACTGGAGTATGTTTTTATGTGTTTAATTAACAACTGTAAAATTGTAGTGCACATACTTGTGACACATTTCATTTGCTAATTAGTCAGATATTTCATGGCTAAATCTTGGTGAAGGAATGGCAATAAGACTAAAGTCTGTTCAGTTCTGAGTTGTGTAATGTTCTCTAAATGTGAGAGTCTGGATCTGATGTGTATGGATCACAAATCTGATTTAGAAACAAATTACTAAATGAATACATTAAAAATAGTCCAGGTTTTTATATATATATATATATATATATATATATATATATATATATATATATATATATATATATATATATATATATTTGTTTAAACATTTACTAATTGGCAATTAGCTGCTGAATGTCGGCCAACCCAACTCAAAATATGTACTGCTAATTAACTTTGCCTGGATCATATTCATTGCAATGTTTTTTTTTTTTCAAACTAGGAAGTGTGACAATATGCCACACAGAAGTCTGAGTGAAGTGGTTGGTTGGGTGATGATAGTTTGTTTCCTCCACCAAGGAGGTTAAGTTTTCAGTTTCGGTTTCAGTTGGTTTGTTTGTTTGTTTGTCTGTCAGCAGGATTTGAAAAGAAAATCCCCACCGGCCCGATTTTCATCACCGATTGGTTGAAGGGTGTAGCATGGACAAAGGAAGAAGCGGATCCAAATCACGGTGCAGAAAATATACACTCTGCATTAACATTGTGAGATAGGACATTCATTGGCTGAGGTCTGTTCATGGTTTTTCATTTTTCTCGCTCTTCAAGACAGCCTTGACAAATGAAAAGCCTCTATAAATGAAATATGTTGACAGTTGGTGTCTTGCTGGTATGTTCAAGTATGTAAGTATCATCAGGAAAATGTACTTAAACTATTAAAAGTAAAAGTACTCAATGCAGAAAAATCCTCACATTGTAGAAAGTGTGAAGGATCCAAACAGTTGTGTGTTTAATGGTCTAATCATGTCAGCTGGACTTGTAGGCCGTTATATTGTTGGCTACTTTCATTGATAATAAAACCTCAGATTTTATAAAGTACATGTGTTTTGTGTGCAACAATCTTAATGTGTAAAGTAACTAGTAACTACAGCTGTCAGATGAATATAGTGGAGTAAAAAGTACAAGTTTAGAGTGGAAGTAGAAAGTGGCATGAAAAGAAAAGACTCAAAGTACAAGTTCCCTTAAATATGTACTTAAGTACAGTAATTGAGTAAATGTACTTAGTAACATTCCACCACTGTGTGTGCATGTTAACCAGTGTGTGTGTGTGTGTGTGTGTGTGTGTGTGTGTGTGTGTGTGTGGTTTCATGGCCTCCACAGAGCTCTTTGTCTTGTCACTTATAGCACATGTCTGAAGAGTTTCACCCTGCTCAGCCGAAGCAGCGGATGCTTAATTCAGCCGGAGCGATGGGGGACTCCCACAATGATTGAACATAATGACGTGTGAACCCCATTAGCGGCTAATCAGAAACAGCAATGAAGCTGATGATGATGAAGATGATGCCGGTGAGAACTTCATCGCAATCATCAACCCCCTCTGAAAAAAAAAAAAAAAACAAAAAAAAAACTCATTCTGTTTTCTAAGGAGAGTCATTGAATTTGAAAAAAGAAAGGAGTTGAAGGGAACCTGCTGCATGCGGTCGCTGCTGCTTACACAACTACAGAAATGCCGACATGGATACAGCAAGGTGTTCATGAATAATGCATCATTACCACAGGAGTAAATGTGCTGCCTTTTCACTTGTTGAACTGCTCCGGTGTCACGTTCACTTCCGTTTTTATTATTCACTCGTGTGAAAGAATTGCTCTTACTGCTGATGCAATTTCACCTCACGTGAAAAGAAAGTAAACCCGGAAATTTCTAGTGAACTGTAGGAAGAAATTCTATTCTTCGAAAAGTTCTGCTTTTCGCAAAATATTGTGTGGTTTAGAGAACGGTGCTGATATCACACAAAGTCCAATCGACCAATGTGGTAAGCACGAATGACTTTAAGATTTCTTGACGATAGAATAAGAATCAGACCGCTGAGAAACATTGTCTGATGTTGTAACTGCTAAAGAGGTTAAAGATATTAGATATGAAAATTCATCACATTATATTGCTGACGGTTTCATCCAAACTCACAATACTTACAATGACCTCACAGTTTTAGCTACGAAGCTAATTAAGACTATCAGCTCCACACAACTCTCTCTGTATCTCTCAGTGTGACTGTGTTCAGGAGATTGGGGCGTCCGGCGACATTCCCGCGCAGAAACTCGAGTGAAGAGAATGACGTCTTCTGAAGAGTCCATCATGTTTTTTTTTAGTCCTCCGTGTCCTCCTTGGCTACTAGCAACTGCGTGGGGGAGGGGGAATTAAGTAATTAAGGATTTAAGGAATTAAGTAAGTAAAATGTATTACATTTCTTTTTTAAATGTTTCTGTTTCAAGCCATTGCAGGCCAAAAACCATCATGGCAACATGTTCAGCCCACAGCAAATGAATGAATCCGTTCCTATTTTGGTTTTCCAAAGAAATATCCTAAATCCTTGCTGCTTGGGCTGGGAAAGACATACATTTTTTTTTTTTTTTTGACAAACAATTGTTTGTTGCTCTGATGCACAATTCGCTCATAAAGAGACTCTTACAGTGCGAGCA